>NW_025779919.1:0-205228 GCF_021130785.1 Homalodisca vitripennis
CCTATTTAGCGTCTGCCGCGTCCCGCACACATTAGCCGACCCCCGAGCAATGCTTCAACATCGCCTGATCCTCTCGTTCCCAAGGCTCCAGACCAATCAGAGCACGTTTCGTCTTAAGATGGTACTCCGGAAGGTGCTGCCGCCTAGGCGATTCATTTAGTAATTAACGAAGTACATGGTGCTTTTGGACTGCACGAGGCCTGCGTTCAACACAACTATTGCTGATTTCAGCGCATTCCGTACACGTAGCTGCGACAACACCGGTGTTATCGCACTACCCGCGGGCTTCAATTTACTGCATATACAGGCTGTGGCAGAACTCCTGTCCCTTTCTTCTGAAGTGGCCTTAACGCCTCTATTAATCTGGATGGCACTTGATGTATACAGCGGCATTGTTATATATTGGTGAGGTCTTGACTTCCAACATAAAGGTGATTAAAATAATCACTAAAGTAACAATAAGAAGTTTTCATAGAATTCTCAGCTCAGTATTAGGTTAAACTAATTTATTTGTTGAAATTTTGGGGCGTTAACACCGAGGTGTCACACTCCCACCACCTTTAGATCATGCTTGCCCTCAGCATTGGGTACTTATGGAGTACCGAAGAGTTCTTATTGTGCCACCCTTCCTAGCCAAGCGTACAACTGCCACCCAGTCTACATCTTGATTTTTTTATTTTAAATTAATTGGTATGCCACAGGTAGATGCATGCAATTGTTAGTAGAACAAAATTAAAAAAGGCTTCAACAGTACTGTTCATACTAGGGACGGAGTTTTTGACGCGAAAATTAAAATTCGGAAACCTATTCGCGACTTAGGCCTTCTCTATTTACCACATTTACATATAATTCTCTTACTCACTACCACAACGGTCTCTCTCTTTATACGATTTCTTACCCAACTACGTATATATATATATATATATATATATATATATATATATATATATATATATATATATGTGGCTTAAACCCAAAACACACCCAAGTTAAAATATCAAAACACACAATTAAAAAAAACTTAGGATCTCTACAAGAAATGAAAAAAACATGTCATAAATTACAGAAAATAAAAGAAACTTAACGGTATAGACACTACTAAGGACAAAGGACCAGTTTCCCTGAGGCTAACGAATTCATAAGACTTAAGAATACTAGACATTCAAACGTCTACAACCACAAAAATTGCAGAAACTATTGTGACAACCCTGCAACAAATACGTTTACATAGCGACAATACAATATGTAATCAAAATTAAGCTAACAGGGTAACTGTTTAAGATGTCTTTTTTGCCACTCTGGATTAGTACACTTCATGTACCCTTAAAAGAAAACTAATTATGTAACAAAGTAATTATTCCAGGCACAGGTATCATAATTTGGAACGCTACTCCTTCATTCTTGGATAAGCCTCATGAGATTTTACTTGGGGCCGGTTGCCTCGGTCACCCCTAATTTTGAAAGTCATCCGGACTGGTCCCTTGTAAAGGATACAGTAAAATTGGAAATGCAATAATTGTAAACTTATAAAACAACTCAAAAACCTAAAACGCATTCAATGACACTTGATTTCCTGAATTTTTTACACTAAATGGAGCTGCTCACCAGGCTTACAGAGAAGCTGTGTCCGTTGGACCAATACACTTATGAGAGAAAAGAGAAAAAGAAATTGTGGTCTGGCCAATACAATCATAAAAGGGCAGCCGCTACATGGGAAAGGCAGTGGGGGGGGGCAAACATTAAGGTACACAAAGGTTGACAACTTTTTTTCTATTAATATTTGTCAGAATTCAACTTCAGATCTAATAAGATTACCTCGATCCTAACCTAAATAATACTACAGCGTATAGTTGGCCTCCCCCCAACCACCTGGCTTTTTATGTGGTTCGGTATGATTCACCTCACCGCATCTCTGGACACAGGATTGACCCTCTGTAGCCACCAGTACACGCAAGTTCGCAGTAACTGGCAAGTTAGCTCCCTGATTCTAGAACTACTGATTGACTACGCTACGTCTAACCATTGACCCCATTTCAACTTACATGTGACACATAAGTTCCTTAACTGAGAGTTACATTCTCAGTGAATAAATAAAATAGGAACAAACACAAGGGTCGATACCCTGTCCTACCATCTTAATACAATTCCGCAGACCTGGTAAAGACATATTATCTGTCTTGCTAATGGGATCCGGAAAGATCCCCAATCACTCTTCCACCATGTTCCTACGACTAAGAGTCCAGAAGTACTCGTTCAGTCTCGACACAGGTTGATCTCTGGTTTTCCTCAGTAATGCACATACGAACATAATAATAATAATTTCACTCTTAATAATTTCACACTTACTTAAAGTCTCTAGGCCCCAACTTTCCACTCCTCGTTCGATTACCGTACGTTCAGTTTGACGTCAGTAATGGTTCGTGGGGTTGACATACTCCCACTCTGGTCTCGATCAATCTCGCCTTGATCAGCATCTGGTCTAAGAGCAGTGCGTACAGTCTCCTCGAGGGACTGGAGAGGCGACTCTAGGCGGCCTGCGGATGCTGTCTGCTATCTTCCAGGGCGGCACGGAGCAGGTCGACAACTCGCACCCTCCATATTAGCAACAAAAAACAACAATTAACACCACAACAAGAGACGTACCACCAAACGTTGCATTCTTGATAACCATGCGTCTATGATAGTGGAACCTAAGCAATTGAACCCTTTAGGGAGTATTCTTTAACACTTAGGGTGCCCAGCTGATCATCTAGTCCCTGCAAGACTTTCGAAGTTTCATTTACGTTATGTACCAGTAAGCTGTGTTCTTCGCTACTGTACATCCCATCAACTTCTGGGAAAACAATATTTCCAAAGTCACTCGAATACGAGGAGCTGCCGATAAATCGGGCAGGCACCCTGTACCCGTCAGCAATCAGATCACATCCAGCTTCGGTATTTCACCCTCACTATTCAGGGTGATCGCACTTACATTCAGGTTCGCATCACGCCCAAAACAATTTAATATAACTCTTTTTTCTTTTGATGTGGCGTAGAGCCAGCGGGTAGGTGTTCTAATTAGAACGGGGGACTGTAAGTCAGATATCAACTCTCTACTACACAACGTTATGTGTTCTTTCATTAATAAGTCTACTACACAGTTGGGTCGTTTGTAGACGCTTAATAAGGCGTCTAACAACGGGCACACCGTGAGTTTGCCAAATTTACATTCCCTTGCAAAGATGTCTGGTGAATAAACCGAATAAGTCTGCGTCTTTACTAATCACAAGCTTTTGACCTGCCACTTCCCATTTCACCCATTTTGTGAGCGAAGGGTCATAAACGGGATAAACTATCTTATTGAAAATTTAAAACAACTGATTATCATTTTTCATGGGTAGCTTAATCAATACCCTCAATTTAGAATTCGTTACATATGACTGGATTGTGGCATATTTGTAGAAATTATACAGATTCTCTAATTCTACATCTAAAAACAATTTTCCTAGGGGTGGTATAAGTTTTCCACGGAAGTCAGGAGCTCTCACGTCTCAAATTCTGCCTCTTCCCCTTCCGACCCTTGCCTCCGCTACTTTATGACTGAATAGAACCCTGTCTTCAATAATTCGTGCTAAATTTAGCTTCCCCTCCTCATTTACATGTAGTCCTTGCCTTGTATACCAACGTCGGTTCATTTCCCTTTTTAGATCCAAGAAATCAATTTTCCCTCGACATTGTTTCGTTAAATTTTGAACGATGGCCTTGAGAAGGCCATTCGCGTCACTCAGTTGAGTCTTAAGATCTTTATCATAGCGATCAAATATGGAGAGCACTTTGACAGTCGCTTCCCATTTCGTCGGCAAAGCTACATAAGCCTGCTGCTAGGTCAAGGGATGAGGCATTGCCTTATCTACATCATTTGTCCCACCAATTACAACTACTGTATCATTGGCAGTCAATGTGTTGGGCAAATTGCCTATCTTGATGTTACATGTTTCAATTTACCGTTAGGCAGGAAGAAAACTTCAACTTCAACATTCTCCAGCAGTCTCTCTGATACAATACTCTGCAGGCCCCTACCATGGCTGTCGGCTAAAATTACCAATTTAAACCGAGCAGACTGTTCATTCTTACGGGGGCAATATCGCTAACAAGAGTCCCTAATTTTAGATTTTTCGCCAACGTGACTTCCTCAACACTCACATTCACGGTCTTGGCCCAACAACAGTTTCGCTCTATCTTTGTTAAAGTCCGGCTTATGTAGACGCCGCTATGTTCTACGCTAATCTCTCAATTTCCCTGATCCAAGATATCGCAGCCTAGCACCGCTAAGTACCCTTTTGGCAGATTCCCTACGACAAAATCTCCTGGTACTTGAACTCCCGGTTTTAGGTTTAAGGTTATTCGCTGGCGCCCATGTGTTTTAAGTACTTTTCCTGAAATTCCTCTTAATACCACGTCTGATTTTAAAAGGTCAGAGGAGGAGTCTCTTTACCCTCCGCATTTTCAATCTGGCCAATTGCCACTAACTCATCAACAAGTTCACGAACTACGGGCACTGTCCTTATCTTCTTTCGGGCGGTAACATCTTTCTTTGCATTGGACCCGATCGTTAATGTCACCTTCTGAGGTTGGTAGGATTCAGGATCCTTTACTTGCGAGGTGTCATAACGGCGATCTCACTTACCCCGGCCTCGTTTCCCGAACGAGGGCCATTTGTGTTCAGCCTAACACGACAATCTCGCTGTATATGGCCTACTTTGTTGCAACGCCAGCATACTAGCCTATCAGAGGAAAACCTTTGTCTATTTTTACATTCTCTAGACATTTGCCCTTTTTCATGCCAGTTGTAACACGTTAAGTCAGCCTCACAAGCTGTTTGAAATATTTCCTATCCGGTTGAGGGTGTGCAGCGTCGCGCGTTGGCCTATGTCTTACGGGTTTATAAGCTAGGTCCGGCTCCATCACGTCATGGTGCCTATGCACATTGCGCTGTTCTACTGACCGGAAGCGTCCCGCTTCTGCCTTGCGACCTAGTTTACGCAGCTGCTCGATCGATGTAACATCAAATAGAGCTAGCTTCGTTGGGCACTTTGGTAGCTAGTCGCCCATATAAACCCTCCATCGCCGGGATGAAGAGATTGACTGACTCGGTCTCTCCTTGCATTCTATTAAAAATCTCCTGCTGTAACCGGATGCCATGGTCGGGTGGCTAGAAGACTACTTCTAGATCCTGAAAGTAGGTTATATCCCAGATATTTATCCGGCCAATTGTGGATCGATACCGTACACTACGGCTGGTCCCGAGAATAGGTCTACAGCAGTCTCAAAAAGAATTCTTCAACGCGTTGGAGGAACGCCCCTACGCTTTGCGAACTTCCGTCAAACATCAATCCCCATTTGTAGACGGGCACGGCTCGGGTGCAATGGTACGAGTCATGTGGCGTCGGTGGTACGGTGCTTGAACTGACCGGCTGTGTGCGTTTGTCAACCGTTGGTCATCCCCTACATTGGCTCGATTCGCCGCCACGGGCGACACAGCAACATTCGCCCCACAGCAAAAGGGGTTTCTGTTTCTGTTTCCAACATTCTGGTTGGAACAGACGGACACATACACAGTCAGAAGTCTGATTATGTCATAAAGTAACACAGTTAAACGCTCAACCAATTGTTAGTGGCTAATTTTAAATATATAAATACATTTTAAGGTCTCAACACTACATTTAACAATTGAAACATATTGTAACATTACCTTGAACATTTACTATACTCAAGTATACACAAAACGTGTTCACTTGCGTGTTCAAAATTTTCTAAATAAATAATATATAAGAACAAGTTTACAAAGTTACAAAGTTTAAAACAAGTAAAATATTCGTGCTGAAGATACAGACAAGTAAATGAGTTAATAAAAACTCTAGAGCTACCGATGAGACCCATGCTCAGTTCATTCCATTTTTGTAAGTAATACCAATCATATAGTATAATAGGAAAAATAATGTTTTATTGGTAACAATCAACAAAGCACTGCAAAAAGTTCATTTCCATTTAACATTCTGTGAAGATAACATCACAGGCTATATAGGTTAAGCTAATATGTTCTGGCTTTGCGCAAAATCAACCAATTCAACAAAAGAACTTTGCATAATTAAATTGATAAATTACGCTAAACCATTTCATACGATTAATCTTAACAATACTTTGTTTTTTTACTATAATTTGCACTTTCTGTGTTTTTCTAGTTACTAATATGGTAACTTATTTTCTAGCTTCAAATGTGAACTCATAATTCGTAGTAGCATTATGGCCATTTATTATAAGCCTTTAGGTCAACATGATTATAGTAGTGTTTTCAATCATATAGATGCTAGCACTGAATATATACTGTTTGTACTAAGGAATTACGCCATGAGTGTATTTTAGGGCTCTAAAATTGTACTCATCTGTGAAAATACTAGTGAAGACATTTAGTACACATAAGTTAACTCTTTGAAAGTGAAAGTATCGTCACCTGTTTTAAAGTATTTTGCTATTTTATTACAGATGTTAAAGATTTCGAGTCAGACTTAGTACGTTTTAAGTAAAAATGTATTCGTGTTTAAAGAAGAATTATCTATAGAAAACACACGCGGTAAACTCAACAAAACATCCAAAAGTCAAAAAGAACAACGACTTTATTTATAGACTAGTAAAAGTTATTAAAACTTAAGACTAATGGATATATTATTATTATTCATTACAAACTTCTCACGCTTAAACTTACAAACAGATGGACACCTTCTCCTGGAAATACGGCAGTGGGTTTATTATTAGAAATTAATGTGGTAGGATAGTCAAATGGCATACCATGGCTCATCGGCAGTAATCATATTTTATAATAAACTTTATTCACTCTACGGGAAGAGCAAAGTACAAAGTTATCTTTATAGATAAATGCAATATTTTTGTATTTAAGCATGCTATTATATCGTCTTGTCGACGTGCATTTATTTTTGCTTCCTCTATGTGTCGGCACTGTCAGACTAGTCTGCTGTCAGATGGAATCCAGACGACAGAACTACCAATCGTGGAAAGGAACCTAAAGAGGTGGTGGTTGTACGGACCGTAGTTGTGCTATTTGAAATTCGTAATAACTCTTAATAAATATTTAGTTGTTAAAACGGTTTATATTATGGTAAAACGTAACACAAACAATTAGATTGCAATCCGTACGTGCATGGTGTTATTCCAGAAAATGGACAAAAGGTAACTCTTATTACATACATATACATAGACTAGGTTTGTGAAAATGGTGTTAGGCCCTTACATCATCAAAATTGTGATATGAAGAACATATTTGTCTTATTATCGTAGTGTTTTACATCACTTATTGCAGATTGAAATGCGTATATTTTGTAGTAAAGATTGAAATAGTTTTATGCTTCTTTGCTTAATTTATTAGGTAAAGATTTATAACATTGTATAATGAAAGTGAGAGTAATCCTATTCTGTGTGGTAAACTAATATGGAGAACACTGTTCCAGATGACACTTGCAATTACTAACCTATTAATTTAATGTAGCACATCACAGTAATGTATGTATTATATGTATATTACTTAATATACATGCAAGTTGAATTGTGTTGTCTAATATTTGTATTTATACTGTAGATGATATCAACTTTGAATGCAGTGGTTGACTATTTACTGCCTTATAAAATTTGGTGGTAAATCAGTGGTGACTCCAATTTATTATGTTTTATAAATAAAATCACTTGTGTGATAACCTGAAAATAATTTATTTTCATTATAAACAATATATTTTACTGCTATAATCATGTAACTGAAATAAAATATACATATCTTTTTTTGATTAAGTTTATAAAAATAGGAAGTGTTATGTATAAAATAATATGTTTCTAAAAGGTTATGTAACATTGGTCATTTCTCTATGAACCTTTTCCTAGTTGGTAACAAATAGACACATATGAAAAAAGTAACATAAGGTTTAATAAATACACAAGCACCAAAAGTTAGGAATCAATCCCTGTGAACAAATTTAATTTTTTAGACTTTTCAGTCATTGCGGAGATGATTTGGTTGTTGGGCCACTTCCTTATTGTCTTAGGCAATTGTTCACACATTTTGTGGGATGTGGGCAGATCCTTAGTTATGGAGAGTTTAAGTAGTAGGCCTAATGTTAACGTTTTATTTAGTACTTGGCACTCATGGATATCCTCGATCATCATGATCACTTTCTTCTGTTAATGGAGCAGTTGCTTTAAACTATTCCACCTTGTGAAAAATTATCTAATATATTATCAAATTCACTTATCACTTGTTTGTTCATGGTGGGTAGTTATTATTAGGGTACAAATTGTTTTATTTATAAAAATAGTATGACAAAAAGGCAACACAGCTGCCTTAGTAGGTTGAGATATGACCCCAGAGTAACTTACTACCTACTGTAGTTAGTAGAAAGAAAATAACAGCAGTTCCACTGGTGGTTTAAAAGTCACAGACATTACAATGACTGATGTCGTCTTAAGCTACGTTTACACCAGATGTTGCAGACAATTTGTGTGCAATTTTCTGTTTATGACATTTTGTAGACGACTTTATGTTGCAGACAAAATACAGGGTTCCTTCTGTGTCTTAAAACTTTTGTTTGCAACACGAACGCAAAACACTAAGTCAAGATTGCGGAAGTGGAGGATGTTGTGCTTGGAGCAGCATGCTGTGTGATTTTAGCTAAACAACGAACGGGTAGGGTACGATAAGCGGACCCGGTTTTTTATATCGAAGAATGTAATCATCGATACCTAATATTCACATCTCAAATCATAGACTATCAATCGATACAAAAGTATCTATAGTCCTCAATAACAATCATATGTTTAAAATTAAAATATGAATTTAATATTTACAGTGATCAAACAAATTATTATAACCAAAATTATAAAAACTGAAGACGACCATATTTGCTCCTCTCACAGTTACAGTTGTTTCTTTCCCACAAGTTTCACATAACGGGTTTTCGGTACAAGTCCAACATGTTGAAGTCACAAAAAACATGTCTTATCGTCTTTAAAAGTAATGTCGTGTAATTTTCTAAAATGACTGCCATTTTTAATAATCAAATGTTACTTATATATAAAAATGAAATATTACATTATGAGCATTATTTGAAAGTGTTTACAGCTGTTGATATAGATTATTTAGATTAATTGTTCAAAATAATTAATCAGTACAGATTGGTTATATTGATGGTTATGATTAAGTAATATCGTTTGCCAATGTTGATATAAAAAACCGGGTCCGCTTATCGTACCCTACCCGTAGGTACTGGGTAAGGCCGTCTTTAAAAGCAAGACCTGTGTTCAGTGGAAGTGATTTATTAAAAGATTTAAAGAAAGATGACTCGGACCTGTTGGCAGGTGAACTGGTTTTGGTTTTTTTTAGATACTCCTGAACCTCTTTTTGCTATTCTAATTTCCCTGCAAAATGTGTAGTTATGGTCTGCAATTTGTTTTATACCTCTGCCTTGTTATTTTTAATTCCTCACCAATTTCACTCAAGAGTGTTTATGCAGTAACAGATAATACAGCATTGTCAGCTATCTCAAACTTAGCTGTCTGGCACAGTGTGTTAAAAACCAGACCTCTAAAATAATCAGCAATGTTCCTTATTCCTATATTAGATTAAATAAGTATCCAAATATGACAATAAAACATTTCACTTATTAAAAGGCTGCTCATAAAATAAGACGTTATAAGTTAGTTAATTCATGACCAAACAACATTATTGCGAACAAAAATAATGGAATTTTTATGATTATATAGTTTATAAACAGCCAATATATCACCTACCCTTGTAGATATAATATGAATATTATAAAATTAATTATTATTGATAGTTGTTAATAGCCACGTGAGGTGGTCAGAGGCGGTTTAGAGCAAAATTGCAGTGGCCATTTGGAGAAGACTGAGGAGTGGAAGACAATGAATCTCTGTAGTAAATTATAATTTATCAAAGATACAGTTACATGTATGTGAGGTGACCAGAGGGGTGAATAAAGTTTTACTTTAGGACACTATAAAATACCCTGGATTAGTGAGATAAGTTACTTTACAGAGGAGACGTCTTCTTCTAGTGTCAAATTAGTAAATTAAGGAATGCCTGTACACAATTTGCTCTTATGTTATGTTCTAAGATTTCGGAGGACAAGATTAATCCATTCTGTAACAGCTAGATAGGATACAATGCAGATATAAAATTCTTATAATTGAGATCTTATCATAATTTCTACATAAAGATTTGTAAGTAGTTTATATTCTATTTTATTTTTAAAGTTACACATGGTATTAAACATCTTGTTTCAACTCTTATATTATTTTCAGGCATACTCTGAATTGCAGGGAAAGCAAACTTCCCATTTTCAAGTGGAGTAGGGTGATGAATACAGCTGGACCGCACCCCAGACCAAGACATGGTCACCGTGCTGTAGCCATTAAAGATCTTATGGTTGTGTTTGGTGGGGGCAATGAAGGTCTGCATGAAGGTCTTTACGTTTTTAATACAGGTAACCATTAAAAAGTGTATTAAATTATCAGCTTAATAATTTTTAAAAGATTAATCTAGATGAGTCGTCTCAAGAATCACCTTACCAGTAGCCAATAACAAATGTTTGTTTGTAAAGATGGACAAAAAATTATGGCTTAAATCAATAGCTAAATTATGTATATCATTTATACTAAAAGAAAGTGGAAATAATGCACTTTTACAAGAAAGTAGCTAGAAGTTTGATTGATTCCAATTTGTTGTGTGTCAGCAGTTTATAATTGAACATATCAGAGTTTCTATAGTGGCTTAGTTATTAACTTGGATACTGTAGTCTTTTTACATAAAAGAATCAGTGTAGAAGCTCTGAACAAAATTATACACTGTTAGAATATTTTGTAATGTCCAGAAAATTGTTGAAATAATAGTTGTTCATGTTCAAATCTATTGTCCCTATATTATAACATGAACTAAGTGGTAAAGACACCATTTATAGTACGAAACACATTATTGTAAGCCTTCTGGCAGTTACCACACCCCACTTCCCAGCTCACCTTGCGTTGTTGCCTCATTGTTATATCAGCAGTTATACCGGTATGAGGCAACTCGACGATGTCTCACTTCGTTCCGGTTGTTTATATCAATTTTTTTCTTCAGCATTCATTTATTCTGTTTGTTTTTATTCAATTATTATTTTTGGCCACGTTTTGTGTAGTAGTGTAAACACCTGTTAATATAAATCGTGAAGGTAAAGGATTCAGAAAGATAGATAAGGAGAATAAAATGATCACACAATTGATGAATTCAGTTGATTATCCCATCAGTAGGTATCCTTCCATTACAACTGGCAACAACATGCCACAACCCAGGCTTTCATTGATTCTCTTACTATTTATATCTATTGTCATGCTGGTTGCTATGTATCAGAGATTGCTGAGCAAGTAATAAAAAGCAGCTACAAAAATGCATAATGTTTTTATTAAGTGACATGATACTTGTAACTTGGTAGCAGCAAATGTATCCGTTGTTGGCAGGACTGTAACACAAGAACAATGGTATAACAATGGTCACCGTAAAGTAGATAGTTGAGTGAATGAAGTTCCGGTACTGAGTGTTTTTCACACCATAAAAGTGGCTAAGGCACTGGATAACCAATTTCGGGGGATGACTGTATATATCCTTGATAAATTTTGTTGTAATGTCTCAGTTGCTCAGGAGAATTTCACCTAGGGCTCTCCAATGCAACTATATGAATTATTCTAGATAAAGCGAGATAATCATCAGAGCTGAGGGAGCTTTGTGAAATCAAAAAAAATCAGTGGACTCATGTGTAAGTTGGAGATTTAAAAAGGGGTCAGTATGGTGCATACCATCATAACATCATACCTTCATATCATTCTTTTCCCCCATTTGTTTCCCTTTATTCTATTATATATATACAAAAAAACAAACAAAATATAGCGTAAATATTCATCTAAACCCAAAGAATATTTTGGTTTTTAAAACATCTGTCTCTTTTTGTTTCTGGTATAGATTTTAACAATTTAAAAAGTGGTTCTGGGGGAATGACATTGTATATTTCATAGACTTTCCAAAGATGGTGACTGAAGATATTTACCTCTATCTTGATAAAGGACCACTAGAAAATGTTGTTCTTATTTCTTCTTTGTGAGTTTTGTGCTTGATAAAGTAATATTAGGAAGGATGAGATTGTTTTATTGCTGTATACATGCTTCAGTGTAGTGATGGTTGCAGCTGCCAAGGATGTTTTAAAAAATACTTCCCATGTTACTATGCACAACGGCATCCCCTTTCTGTATGAATGCCGAATTCAGCTCTCTTCCACTTTTGGCTCAGTGCAGCATCTGAAATCTGACACCATCACAGAATCGGGATTCATAACAGCAACCGCAGGTAGATGACTCATAGACAATGTGAATCATTTTCGTTTCTTCATTAGTTTTCAAGTTATCAAGAACTGTTAGATAAACTTATGAGTTATAGAGGTAAACAAACTAAAAGAGGATTCAATTTCAGTTAGCTATTGTTCCTTAGCTATAGAATAAAAATTTTGTTATTAAATAATGTCGAATTAATGCCTTATTTTAATAATCTAAGTTTGAGTTATTGAGATTGTAGTTATTTTTTTTGAGTTCAAATGTATACTGAAAAGTGGCTAATTCTGTTGTTAATTGTTAAAATAATATACAAATGGTATTATAATACTTATTAACCCTGTAACAGTGGGGTTTCCAAGTACTTGCACTACCACCATGCCTGAGGTTTTTATCATTACAAGACGTATTAACATGTTATTTAAAAACTACTAAACAAGCATTAAATGTTATTAATATACAATTTATTACCATACTAGCTATTAGAACACAAATATAAGAATTTTTTAGATATTTGTGAACTTGGAAGAGCGGGTCTGCTTGAAACTCATCAATCGGGCCACCAATAGAGCTATATTCTGAGAATAAAGCATTTTTATTGCCTGATTCTAATTTTAAAATGTCTAAATACTATCATATATCACTCATCTGTGCCAGCTTTTACCATGGTAGGTAGTTACACCAAAACAAATGTAAAAAACACAATAAAACAAACAGCACAATACACAATTTTCAAGTTTGTACCATCAACTGTTTATAAAAAAAATGTCACGTGTGGTGTTGTCATACCACAACAAATGAAAATCCTATACACAGCAGCACAAACTGGTCATCTTCATCATATTCACACAGTACGCACATTTTCATCAAGGGTGCTCCATGTGCTTGACAAACCAAAATAAACAAGTAAGAACAGATTAAAGACTAAAACATCTAAACATGTGAGTAGTTGTGAGGGTTTGTTAGGTAGAAAAGTGTTAACTCTTCACTGCCAGAAGCCTATATATAAGCTTTGGATGAAATTGCATTGACGCCAAGATCCTATATATAGCCAAGCTCCACATGAGCATTGAACGTTGAGAGCCTATATATAGGCTTGTAACTATTTTGCTTATTTCAAAGTTATTTCCTATCAAATTTCGATGAATCACATGCCATTGTATTCTAAATGAATTGCGCTGTTATAATATAACAAATTTCTTAGGTTCGTTTCATTTTTTTGTATAGTATAGAAGTTCAGAAAACTCAAGATATCTGTAATGCAGTGGCCAACACATTGTGAATGCTGGTCTGTCTTACACAGTGTGTCATTTGTTTACGCTGTTAATCATCTGCTAATGAGCTGACAGGAAAGTCTGGAAATAAATGTGGTGGGGATGCTCCTGGTGGAAAATACGGCCTTGAAAAGCTTCCGAAAGGGAAACAAAGGAACCGTTCAACTTGTTTAGGGAAAAAGAATCCTGAGGGTAAACGAAAACGTTCAAGCACAATTTGTATGAACTGCAAAATAGGTGTGCACCCTCAGTGTTACCACATACACACTTGCCAGTTGAAATCAGAAATCAGAAACGTCACGTAACGTTACATAATTGTAGTAGATAATATCTACAATGAACAGGTGACTCGTCAATATAGTTTAAAATATACTAATCCTAATCTTTTTTTAATTTATAAACATAATTAATAATTCATTGATAAGTTGACAGGTAGACTTGTTGTGTCCATTGTTGGTAAATAGTTTTTATATAAACACTTTATAACATTTTTTATAGTGCCTAATACTTTTTAGAATAAGTTGTGTGCAATATACAAGGACTTTTGAAAACCAAACTATCTCAAGACTTCTAGGAAAAATTCTAGGTATGTTTCAATCAAAACATCCCTTTTTTAGTTCCATATAGTATTTATTTTTATTATGTTTGACCTAATAGTAATAATGAAACGATGCTTAATATTGTTATGTCAATTGTTTTATGAATAAAACTATACCAAAAACATTTAAACTAGCAGAGTTGCTAAAGTTTATGTGCTTAGGTACAAAAACAGCAAAAGTACAATTTGCATAGTTTTATTTGAAATTAAATGTAGGACAAAGCAGTTCTATAGCTTAGTAGGATAAAACTACTTCAGATTATGGTTATGGAGATCATATTTAAAAAATAAATTTTTTATGCATTTTTTTGCTTTATTGAGTTTAATGTAATTATTTTAGATGAATGCTTTTACTTTTTTATGCTTCTCAATGTTGCCGCTCTCATCACGAACGAAGTGGTTACCAAAAACATTGTTCTACAATACAAAATAAGAGAATTGCTGCAATTTATTATTTATTGTGTTTATGTGTATAGGTACAAAAACATAAAAATACTTGGCATTCTAGTGTACTGGCAACGTTGTACAACCGGCGTGCAGCCGACGCACGAAACTGGAATAGCTGGTGATGTGACACTCGTACCCGTTATTTGCGTGGTGGTCAAAGGGTTAACACATCTACAGCCAATAAATATATCAGAATGGGAACAATGCTTTATAAGTATGTTTGGTATTGTTCATAACCATCCTATGCATCTAATATTTCTATTGGTTTGTACTTTTATTGTTTGTTTTTGTAGCATCTGGTCAGTGGTATGAACCTCCAGCAAATGGTGACGCATCACCTGGTCGAGCTGCTTTTGGTTTTGTTGTGGATGGAACACGAATTATTGCTTTTGGTGGCATGACGGAATATGGCCAGTACTCAAATGATCTGTATGAACTTCAGGTGTGTGCCTTGTTGTTACTAAAATTATCCACTAACATCTTTTTGAATAAACTTAAATCAATTTTTTAGTATGTAAAGTAAAAATGTTTTATAAAACTCGTATTTTAGTGGATTTTGTTGTACAAAAATTAAATACATTGTTTACAACATTTATTATTTAATTACAAAGTATTGAAAAAGGATAATTTTATCAAACAATAAGTTATAGAAGTATTTTTCTTCTCTCATTTATTTAGTTATTATATTTAAATATAGTTTGTAAAACATTCAATATTGCACAATAAAACATTAAGTATACGCTTATCAACTAGGCTATCTATGATTATTTATATAATTCCTTTCTTGCGGCCCATTACTAATTTACATTTCCTTAACATCAATCAGGCCACCCGGTGGGAATGGAGGTATCTGGAGCCTCGACCGAACCACCCCCTCCCCTGCCCACGTTTGGGCCACAGCTTCAACTTGCTGGGTAACCGAATATTGATGTTTGGTGGCCTGGCTCAGAATATCAATGAGACACAGCCAAGGTATGTATAGTTTTATATTCCAGAATAATATTTTTAATTTTCTATGACTTATATATTATCATCAAGAATTAACTGTGCATCTTATATAATTCTAAAACAAAAATCAGTATTATAATACTCAGCTATGGTTATATTTTTTGAACGATGGTAAGTTAAAAACTGGCTTAGTACAGAAAATATTTTAATCTGGATTAATATGTATGACGTTAGTCATTACAATTGCATGCCTTAATTTGTGCTGTGACTAACACCTGCAATTGATTCTGAATTCAATCCCTCAAACGTTATAAATACTATTACATTTGGTTATGAACCAATTTTAAAGTTCACGAATAAAACAGTGACAATGATAACAATCACAAAGAAGGTAAAATTCACAATACTGACATTACGAGATCTGCCATTTTGAAATACATTATTTAGAAGTGTTCCCATGATCTGATTTTGGATATATTATTCAGCAATAATTTCTAATTTAAATACACAAAAAAACCTTCTATTGCTATTATTCCCAAGTTGAAGGAGTATTTCTTTTAATTTTCCTAGTCTATAGGCTTGTAACATAAAAGCTTTTTGAAGAGTTAAAAAAACTAGTAACGATGTAAAGTATTTAAAATGTTGAGAACATCAAGGACTCTCTTGATATTCAATTTTTATAGTAGAAACAAAATAAATTCAAACTCAAGACAGCATGCTTTTTCTAAAAGACCAATTGTACATATGTAGATAATTAATGAAATTGTATATTTTTGACATACAATAAGACATTTTGAGTTTTAATGTTTTTATAGGGACATGCATTTTTATTTGTCATTTATATATGTCAAGCTAGATACAACTTAGACTTGAAATCTTAAAAAGGCACTTTTTCATGTTTTTTATCTAAATTAGTAGTGGTAATTTTGAATTTTAGGTTTACATGCTCTGTGTACATATGTTGTCACGTCAATATGTGCAGGTACCTTAATGACCTGTTTATTCTGGATTTGCGTGACAATGGCACAGTAGCTTGGGAGATGCCACGCATTAATGGACCAAGTCCTCCGCCTCGAGAATCTCACTCAGCTGTTACATACCAAGACATGTTTGGCCGTCCCAAGCTCATTATCTACGGTGGAATGAATGGAAATCGTTTGGGTGATCTATGGACCTTACACATAGGTGAATGTTGATGTATTTTAACTTTTCTTATGAATTATATGGTGTTTAAATTCAAATTCAAGTTTAGTAAAATCACCATGTTAGTAATGGTATGAAAACGTGTTGAAAGCTTTATATCTTACTATTTTATATTGCGATTGAGGAATGTTATTTTTAATTTTATACTTTTATTTTAGAGTAGGATTAACCACAAAATATATCACTATTGACAAACTTTTGATTTTACTTACGTTTTTGTGTAACCAAGGAGCATATATTTGTTTTGTATATAGTTTAATCAATCTATATTACATAGAATTCTTATCTTAACTCTTCTCAAGTGGTAAATAAAAACTCAGTACCTTTTTAATTTATTTTCAGTTGGGTGAAGCAGTATATTTCTTTATTTTTTACTTCAATATTGTAATTAGAGTTAATTTTGTTATCACTGATGTGTAATAAACAACTTTTTTCAAAGTTTTTGTTGGATACATGCATCGAATGCTATCTTTCTAAATAGTGTTTGTGGATATTAGTGGTGTGTCAAAGCCGAATCTAGAATCCACCAAATCGTTATTAAGTTTTGGATTTTTAAATCTCATCTCCGATCTGCCGAGATCTACTGCATCAATTATTGGACAAAAGTCATGTTCATATTTCGTAACTTCTAGTCCAGCTACATAATGTATGTTGAAATCATCCTTATGCCAAACTAGTAATCAATTAATTATTTCAACTGGAAACTATCACACATCTTGTGTTGATTGTGGTGGTTAATGTTTGGAGAGTCACAAACGTTGTCTGGTTAGTAGTGGTAGACAGAATAACTAAAGTAAGGAAATATGGTGATTTATAACAAAACATTTGACTTGAAATTCATATATTATATGTTCATGTATGTGCATTGGAACACATCTACAAATACAAGACAATGTGCTGTTAGCTGTTTGTCAATGTGTTGTGTTGTGTTTGGTAGTATGCAAAGTACCTATTGCTACAACGTTTTTTTGCCATACTTAATAATAGAAAAACTGAAGCTAGATTAACTAATTAACAAATTGTTGTTTTGTAAATAATAATACAGTTACTATTTTATATATTTATGTTCAAGTATAACCAATCGTGTGTCTTCAGCATTTATTCGTGTACAAAAGCTGATCAGCATTACGCAAATTACTGATTGCTAAAACATGTTTTATTCTACTATGCGTAGCAATTACACTATTATGTTTGGATTGCATAACTACATATAAATGATAGAAATAACTTTACAACAACAAAATTAAGTTTATAAGTTTTAGCAGGAATTGTAAAATGCATGTTAGTTTCAAATTGAGTAGCATATATTTCCGTTCACTGATAACAGTCCAATGGAAGGTATCCAGCTAAAGTATGTGTACATAATATATAAAATCTTACTACAAGTATAATCTTAAATTTCAGGAAATATATTTAAAAAAATTGAAATAAAATTTTTTTTTTTTTCAAATGAGAAGTAATGAGTACCTTGTATAATCTACTCATTGAATATTATCATTGGTTAATTACTTAGACTCAAATATCTATCTTTTCTAGCTGTCAATGTAATAACTGTGCTAAATATCACGTTTCAGACACAATGCAGTGGACTAAGGAGAGGGTGTGTGGCAAGGCTCCTCTGCCTCGTTCGCTCCACTCAGCCACTGTCATGGGTAACCGCATGTTTGTGTTCGGAGGCTGGGTACCTCTCATCTCAGATGATAAGTCTACTGACACTTTCTTTGCGAACGAGCGAGAGTGGAAGTGTTCAAACCAGCTGGCTTGCCTCAATCTTGGTAATTTTTAACATTTAAAAGGATCTTTGATAAATTTACAACATTTCTAATTAATAGTTGCGTAAAATTAAATTGTAATAGTGTTCAGTTTCAATTTTCCTTCTAGTATTTCAAAATGAATTCTGGTATTACGTCCTATCATATTAAAATACATGGTACAATATATATTAATATGAACTGAACTATAGAATATAATAGGTAACATAATTATTGATAAGAGGTACATAGTAAATAAACTTATAATATAAACCACATTTTTTTCTTCTATGGGATGGTCTATTGCCATGCTCCCTTCAAAGGTTATTTGCAGCCGGAAACTACTGGTTTTACTTTACAAGTCTTCTTCACTACTTATAACTACCCTCTTGTATTCTGATTACAATTTGGAAGCTATTAGTAGACAAATGAATGATGATTTGAAAGTTTTAAATTTTTGGTTTAATAAAAATGCAATGCTCCTAAGTGACAAAACAAAATTCATGATATTTAACTTACAAGGTACAAGTAATTTTGAATATGATGTATACTACCGTGCTCTGCGGGTAACGTTTGTAATTGTAAAAAGATTGAAAAAGTGGACAGATACAAATACCTTCGGCTTAATTGACTCAAATCTATCTTGGAAAAGTCATGTAAATTCACTGAAAAAAGAGTTTTGTAGAAGTTTGAGAAGCTTTTATATGTTGCGTGATGTATGTCCTCCAAGCTTGCTGCTGAATGTTTACCACGCTTTAATACACTCCAGACTAAGTTATGGGCTTGTATGCTGGGGAGGTACGTATATATCCACGCTTTATCCTCTCATTACATTTCAAAAATCCTTTATCCGTATTATTACCAAATTAAATAAGACCAATCATTCCTGGCCACTATTTTTAAATTTAAAAATACTCCCTTTGTGAAATCTTTACATATATAAGGTATTCAAACTATTTTTCATAAGAAGCTCAAACCCGGCCCTCACACGTAATATTAGATATAATTTCAGAAGTCTGCTTGTTCCGGTTCCAAAGCCTAATCTGTTTTCAAACATTTTTTTACTTTTAATGCTCCAAGATTGTTTAATCTTATTTCCTTTAAATTAGATCATTTAGCACCATTAAATAGTTTTTTAAAAAGTTTAAAATGTTTTTATTTTCATTGGATAATTGCGAGTGCCTTCTGAAAATTGTTGAATGAAGTAATGAATAATGTGTACATTTTAGTTCGTTTTATCATCTTTTATAATTCCAATTAGTCTTTTTATTTTTAAGTCCATGTCTTGTTTTATAAATTTTGTATGGTTTTCTTGTTAATATATTATTATGTAGCGGTTTCATTCCTTCTTTGAGTTTAGTTTTATTATGTTATTTTAATCTGATGTGCATCCTTCATCGGGCTTTTGCCTATTGGATGCTCTATTTTATTTCACAGTTATCGAGTTTGTCTTTTTTTAAGTTCTTTTGATTGTTAAGTTTACTTTTAGTTTGTTTGAAGATTATATTATTATTTGATTATTTTTAAGTTTGTAAATATTTCAAGATCAATGGTTTTATATTCTTTGTTGTTTTTGTTTTGTATAAATATATTGTAAAGTTTGTAAATACTGTGAAATAAAATCTTTTTGAAATGAAATGAAAAAAATGTTTGAGCTCTTCCAAGTTGTAATATACATTGTTAATATATACTTTTATAGATTTTGAAGATTTGAATTCATTCTATATTTGAATCCTGTTTCATATGCTTAGTGCATGTAGCCTTCCTTACTCTTTGTTGAAATGGAGCAGGATTTTGGAATAATAAACTCAGCACACTTTTGAATAGTTGAGAACTATATATATAGTTCTCAACTATTCAAAACTGTTTTTCTTGCATATTTTATAACTGTAGAAATTGTAAAATGCCAACATTTTCAGACACAATCGTATGGGAAGAGCTCCAGATAGATGCACTGGAAGAATAAAGTAACTTCCATTACGTGTGTGTGTGTTTGCGTGCACACATGTGATGGAGTTACTTTGTTGGAGTGGTTGGTTTCATACAGACTTTAACAATTTAGTTTAATCTGCAATTTTATTTTAATAATAAGTTTTTTTTTCTGTTTTATGCTGACTGGGATTACTGATGAAAAATGAAATGGACAAAGCACGGATCTCATGTATGGTGGTTCAAAAATGTCTATTCACTCACTTTCTTATTTGCTGTAAAGAAAAAATATTTTATGAATTTTAAACTAGCATTGTAAAAACCTAGAGCCTTTAAACTTTAGAACTTTAAAAATAGCTTAGAACTGGATAACAGTGTAATAATATGCAATTTACTGCTTTAGATAGTAAACTTGCATATTGACAATAGACAATATACTTTAATGACATATTCTTTGAGAACAGTACATCGAGTCAGTAGTCATTAGATTCATAAAAATAAACATGTTTAATTGTCACAAAATTCCTTTTCTGTATAGTAAGGGTTGTCTTGTAGCCATAGATTTAGCTTTCTCTTGAGTGTCTTGACTGGTTCTTGTTTGAGATGGTCTGGTAGGCGGTTGAAATATGCTGCTCCCTTGTATGAAGGTTTCCTTCCAAACAGGCTGAGATGGTGAGTTGGTAGTGTGAAGTCTGCAGCATGACGAGTATTGTGCTGGTGCATGTCTCTATGCCTGAGCTGTGCTGTATTAACAGCATGTAGAATCACTTCTTGAATGTGAAGTGATAGTACTGTGAGGATCTTTAGCTCTTTAAAAGCATCTCGACAGCTTTCTCGTGGGGCGATATTTGCAAAGGCATCTGATTGCTCTTTTTTGTTGTACCAGAATCCTCCCTAGATTGGTATTGCTTGTGCCTCCCCAGGTTGCAATACCATACCTCATATGTGATTCAAATAAGGCAAAGTATGCTGTTTTTGCTGCTTCCAAGCCACTTACTTGTTTTAGTCTCGTAATGACATAAGTGCATGATGAGAGCTTTTTGCAGAGGCCATCAATGTGCGCTGTCCAGGACAGGGAAGAATCTATTGTTATTCCAAGGTACTTTGTGCTATTTTTTGACTCTATATCTAGTAGTGTTATGTTAGTGTTGTTTTTGTTTCTGGTAGTAAAGGTTAGCTGGACTGTTTTCTTTTCATTAAGAACCAGTTCGTTTGTTGTGCAGCACTGTTTGGTAATGTTGAGGGCGGTGTTAGTGTTTCTGGTGAGTGTTTCAAGTGATATATGTGCCAGTGTGATGGCTGTATCGTCGGCGTGCATTACTGTATGGCAGGAGTCTTGTAGCCAGCTTGGGAGGTCATTTGTCAATAGAAGGTACAGTATGGGGCCCAGGACAGAGCCTTGCGGAACTCCTCTACGTACACTGATGAGTTCTGATTTCATCTTCTGTTTGATGTTGTTATTTGTGTACTGTATCTCGACAAGCTGCCTCCTGTCATGTAAGTAGCTGTGAAACCATTTTTCCGTTCTCCCTGTCACACCTAGAGCTCTTAATTTGGAAAGTACTCTGTTATGATTGAAACAGTCAAAAGGTCTTGCTAAAGTCTAGGAATAGGCTTGTTACTTTGTTTCCCTCTTCTAGTTCGTCAATTATATGTTCTGTGAATTGTATCAGGGCAGTGGCGGTTGACCTTCCTTTTAGGAATCCATACTGTTGGCTTGTGAGCAGTTTGTTTTGCTGTAGGTGAAGGAGAAGTTTTTCCAGAACTACTTTTTCTATTATTTTTGAGAAAGTTGAGATGAGGGAGATTGGCCTATAGCTACCTGTGCTGGTGTTTTCGCCATTTTTGTATTTTGGATACACTTTTGCAGTTTTCAGTAGATCAGGGAAAATTCCTTGTTGGAGTGATTTATTTGTGATATCTGTCTGGGGGATTGTTATCTCTTCTTTGCAGATCTTGGTTAGTTTTGCTGCTATCTCGTCAATGCCTGAAGAAGTCTTTGGTTTGAGCGAGTTTATGGCTTTTTTTATATCAGAATGCGTCACAGGTTGAAATTTGAATTCAAAATTTGCTGCTGCTGCTGGTTCGTCTTGTTGTGAGGGGTTTAGGCTGATGTTACTGGCTTGAAGTGTTCTGTCTGCAATTATGGCAAAAAAGTTGTTAAAGCAATTTGCTATGTCTGCTGGGTCTTGTATGGTTTCATTGCCTGTTTGTAGCTTCCATTCAATTTCGTTATTTATTACTTCCCATAGTGCTTTGGGCTTGTTATCAGCTTGTTCTATGTGAGCTATTGCTTTTTCTCGTTTCAGAAGCTTTAGTCTTAGGTCGTAATCTTTCTTTCTTGCTGCTGCCTCTACCTTGTCCTCAATGCATCCTGTAAGTTGTTCTCTTTCCAGAGCTTGGATATATATATATATATATATATATATATATATATATATATATATATATATATATATATATATTCTTTAGTCTTGTACATTCTGCATCCCAGCACTGTATTTTTGTACAAGGCTTTCTATTTGTTGTTATTTGAGGGCATGTTCTGTTTAGTGTCTGCTGCAGGATTTCGTGGAAGTTACTATAGGCTGAATTGGCGTCATTTGTTAAGAGTACAGAGTCCCAGTTTTGGCCCTGAAGACTTGTTTTGAAACGATCTGTAGATTTTTTGTTGAATATCCTTTTCTTCTCCCTTTCACGTGGTGGGTTGATTTTTTGGCTTTGCACTGAGATGGCTTGTGCTGTGTGGTCTGAGAGGCCTAATGTTATTACAGCTGTTTGGATGAGATGGTCGTCGATATTTGTACAGATCCAGTCAATAGATTTGGCTGTTTCAACAGTAATTCGCGTAGACGGTAGGTTCTCTCAGACAATACCAAAGGAAGCGAGGAGTTCTTCAATTTTGTTGTTGTCACTGTTTTCAACTAAGTTGTCAACATTTATATCTCCCATAAGGATCATTCTCTTTTTTGTTTGTAGAACGATTTCGAGTTGGGCTGATAAAATGTTAACTGCATGGTTCAGGTTTGCACTTGGCGGTCTGTAAACTCCCAGTACTTGGATAGTGTGTTTCTTCATAGCTATTTGAAATAGGGCCGTTTCACATATCAGTTCTGATTCAGCTCCGCTCGTGTTTAAGAGCTTTATTTGATATTCTATTTCCTTTTTTGCATATCCCAGAACGCCCCCTTTTTGGTGATTTTTCCTTGTGAAACCTCCGATTAGAGAGTACCCGTCAAGGTTCATGTAATGTAGGTTTTCTTCAAAAATGCCCTGTTCTGTTAATATTATAAGGTCCGGGAGGTGATCATTCAGGAAGTGGCCCAACCTATCCAACTTATTTGAGAGCCAATTTATATTTTGGTGCATGACGGTGACTTTGTGTGGCCTATGATGTGCTTTAGATTGTTTTTGGTTTTTTTGAGGCACGAGTTCAGGAAGATTAGAGTTGGAGACTTTGGTTTGTGTTTTTCTATCTGGAACTGATGTGTGGCTAAAAATTGGGGTTGTGATATTTTTTCCATGGAGTGTTCTGGATTACAACTTGTTATTTTGTCTGGGGTTTTTGTTCCACGAGCAGTTTGAGGGTGGGGATAAGGGTTATTGCTTTCTTGTGATGTGGGTTCAGTAGGAGTGTCAGTGGAAACATAACTTAACTCTTTTGAATTGAGGGTGTTTGCATGAGTTATCCATTTGCTCAGTGTGTCATTTGTATTTGGCGTGATATAGATGAAGGATTCTGTGTGTCTTGTTATTGCTACCAGACAATGAGGTTTTGACTCATATATTTCTTCAGGTTTGCCGGAGGTGCGTATTACTGCTATTTTCTCAGCTTGTCTTCCTTGGAATTCATGGATAGTTGTAGTTTTGTATCCTAGTGCTGTTAGTTCGCGTTTCTCGGACTGTTTGAAGACCAGGTACCTAGGGTTGTAACTTAAAACAGAAGATTACCTTCTGCCACCGTAAAATTAATAGATGTTTGTCACTGGATAATGCAGTTTTTATTTATTTGCATAGTTTTGCAGACATAAGAGAACTCTGTTTGTGTCTGCCTTTGCGTAAAGAAGATGTACAAGGAAATTTTACCATAAACTTATTCATTGTAAAATCTCCAGTTGAGGCCTTAAAACATATTTATATATTTAAAATTAGTCACTACAAAATTTAATTAGCTGAGCGTTTAGCACAGTCTCTCCTTCCACCAATTGATAAAGAATGCAGATTTCATTCTTTTTTTGTGTCCATCTTTATATATATGATATCTTTCAAATGAGATAATTTGGAAGATTGCAATTTTGATTTAGGTGCCACCTATACTATGTTTATATTGAGAGGTTAAAAATGGTGAACATTGGTACATTGAGTCGCATTCCACACCAGGATGTTTTCCAAAATGTCACTAAAAAAATTAACGTAATATAATTTTTCTACATATGTTTACAAGTACTACATTTGATTTTTCCTCATTTTATAAGGAAATAAGAATTATTCAGCATCACCCTTGCATGCAACATCACTCACCATGTTCAGACACAACTCTTTTTGAAGTCTCTGTATATAGCCTAACAAGAACTAGTGTTTTTGTTCTCAACATAATTCAAAAATTGTTTTACTTGCGTGATTTAAAACGAAATTGTAAAATGCCAAAATTTTTCAGACACAATGGTATGGGAAGAGCTTCAAATAGATGCACTGGAAGAAAACTTACCAAAACCTAGGGCAGGACACTCTGCAGTTGCAATGAATTCTCGAATCTACATTTGGTCCGGGCGTGATGGCTACAGGAAGGCTTGGAACAATCAGGTACATCCCATTAGTTGTTTAAGATCCACAAAAAAGTGGTAGAATGCCAAATTTTTTTTAACATAAATTCTTGCAGCTTTGGTCTTTTTCCTCTTTAATGAGGACTAACAACTACGAATTGATGATTTATTTATCAATATCATGTTTATAACGCGATGTCTCCTTTAGCCCAACACTACTGTTTACATTTTTACTAAACTATTTACACTAAAATTTTACTAACAAATGTACCTGTAAAGCCACTATTCACAATGCCTTATAGTAGGGAAATTTAGTTTTCTTTGTTGGCAGCATGAATATCACATATGTTTTTTGCTCGCCGGCTGCTACAGACTGTCAGCTGTCCTGTCACGTGATTATCCCATTACGAGAAAATTGTTAGTCACTCTCAAAACTATTTCCTTGCCATTTACGGATAACTCACATTGTGTTTCTTTCTGCTAAGTGATGTCACACTAATTGTACATAGTGCTCAGTTACTTAGTAAAATGAGTGATCAACTGTGTTCATCTGAAATTGATAAACTGACTGATAATACTTTGTTACCGGGTGATTTATAATATACCGATTTAAGTGATGACGGTAGTGTCATGTCAACGATAGTTTAGTGGTATACCTGACAATAATGACAGTGATTCAGACTTTATTTCTGGTACGGTTTCTGAAGACTACAGTGATGTTAACAATGCCATCAAATAATCAGACAGTGATCTGAATTCTAGTGATAATCTAGAGGCAGTAACGGTGAAGGATCGGTTATAGGTTTTGGTTCTGTGTATTGGAATTCTGAGACTTAGTGCATCAGACTGAGTTTTTCTTGCGCCAATCCCCACCATAAACTGAAAGTTTTCAGATAAATATTTTGGTGAATCCGTATTAATAATAGAGTACAACAATGACAAAAATAGTTTAGTACTAAGGGCTACAGTCATGTCAAGGTACTGTACGAAATACCAAAGACAGCTCTGTTGCTACCAAAGTGGTAAACAAGCTTATGACAAACAGTTTGAATAAAGGTCATAATCTATAGTTTGACAATTATTATACCTCTGTCGAACTTGTCAAATCAAACACATCTCGCTGGTACTTTGTTTTACCAAACAACCTCTTGAAACAACAAATTTGTAAGGGTGAAGTGGTGTGCTCAGAAAACAATGAAGGCCTACTTGTTGCTAACTGGAAAGATAAAATAAAAGTAAACCTGCTCACCAGATTCTGTAGGCCTGAATATGTCGTGCTTCAGCCTAAAAAAAGCTGGTAGAACTAAAATCTTGAAAACCTTAGTTGTTGTTGACTACAATAAAGCAAAAGTTGTGATTGATCTCTAAGATCAAGTGTCATCCTACAAGCACTGCAGTTCAAAAGACAATGCATTAGTTCCTCAAAGTAGGAGAACTATCACCTTCTGCTTGGGACTGCAGTAGTTAACAATTGGTTGGCTTACAATAGTTTCCTGAACTCTAAGACAAATCCTGATGCTCAGAATGAGAAACATGTGGTCTCAATTACTCAGTTCAAAGAGGACTTGGCCTGTTCATTGATGGGCGTGCAAAAAGAACCGCTTATTCCGAGAGTAACAGCAACTGGTCAGCACTATTTGGCATCATCTCCTTTAAACCCAGTTTATATGGTTATATAAAAAACCTGTTGGGTACAGTGGCCCAACATATTGCATCCATATTGTCTAATCTTTCTATCTCAATTACTTAGCTAGAAAAACACTTTACCACAAAAAACAACGTTCTGTAAAATGTTGTACTCTTTCTAATTCAAATAGTTTTATCAAATTATGTCAGAGTGCGGCACTAGGGGGAAGCTAAAGAAAGTGATGGCATAACAGGATATCAAAAGCCTTTGATGTTTGAAAGCAAACAAAACATCATATTACCAACAGGATACCTGCAAAAAAAATGCATTGTACCTGTAATAAGGTTTGGGAATTGCTCTGTCATCACATTCCAAATTTTGTTCTGCTTAATAACAGATATATAAACCTCATCATAATTGTCAATTAACGCTTTACCACTTATCATCCAAATTATGCACCATAGTATGTCAGACTCGCTATTCACATATAGTGCGTTTATATACAGTGCTCTATTTCAGTGGAAGAATGTATTATTATGTACCCAATTTTGCCTTTAACCAAATAATTTGTTTACTTTCAAAGACTTGAATTTAATTTGTTTTTGTTCTTTATTCTTCTTCCCTCCAGTTCAGAAAGGTCAGTCCCATTCTTAGAATCAAAATATTCAGTAAAGTTCAATTCAAAATGTGTTTATTAATTTTCTTTACAGTAACAGGTGAATAGTGTCAACAATTCCCACAAAGAGACAACATAAAAAGTAATTTACTAATTATGGTGTTAATATTAAAAGTCTTCATTATCTATGCATTTGCATTTTCATGTATTGATGATAAGTCTTGAAAGAGTAGGGAGGTGATGATCCATTTGAAGTTGACAAAAGTTCTTTTTTATTAAAATGTAAAAGTGCTTTGGGATAATCATGTAACTTTTACGCATCTTTAATTACAACACTGTTACATCATTGTACTTTGAACATCGTTTCTAATAGTTTGAGCGTAACTATTATAAAATAAAAAAATTAAGCTGTCTCAATAAATAGGTCCTTGAAATATATAATACTTTGTTTCAAAACTTTCAAAAAATGCAAAGTTATTTTTTAATTATTTTATAAATTTCATATCTATAGAATGAAAAAGGATAAACAAATTGTTATGTTGGGGGAAGTTATTCAGCTAAAAAATGTAATAAAAAATCATGTATTACACCAAATTTGGGTCACTTTTAACAAAAATTAATTAATGCCAAACAATGGCCAGCAATAGTTTAGTATTAATACATAGATAAATGTAGAAAGGAGGACAAACATGTAAACACTCACCCTGTATTTTCTATATCATTTACTCAAAAAGTAAAGGGAATTTACAACGCAAATTACAAACTCGTCAATAATAATTTAAACATAACTATTTAAACAGTGCAATAATACTCAGTTAGCTTACAATGAGAATTTGCTAAGAGAATTGTGAAAAGATTCAAATGGAAAACAACATAAATAATTTGATTTTTCTTCTACCTAATTATATTTATTTTTAAATGAAAACTTTTTGAATGTACCAAAAACCAATTTTTTAAATGCATTTTTCTGTCAGATGTCCGGAAATACCAGTACAAAATATGACCTTTGTGGAATTGGCCAACTTTGTGGAAGGGTTAAAGTACAATACAAAATTAAATTTTTATTTTTGAGTTTCACTGTAAGGATTGTTTGTATACAAACTTGTAGTACTGAATTAGGTGGTCAACTGGTAATATCAGTTGATGTGGCAATGTTTCCAGTACATTAACTTTTCCCTTTTCATTGTTGGAGATCTGCCGACATTACAAAATTCTCACTACTATCCCTGGTTGGACGTTTTCCAATGGGACTATTTCACTATCTATATTATTATTAACAAACTTCTACGTTGTTGATAAATATTGTAATATATGGTCATTCACTTTGCTTGCATTTTAAAACTACAATTTTACATACACTGTTTGTGATTTATGTGTAATTGAAAGTACCAATGTTGGCTTGTACTATCCGTTTACTCTGCAAATATGGAGTCAGCTAAACCTCATTTTACAATACAAAACGTAAAACAATCAACAAAAGAGTGTTCTACATGTAGTGATAGATCATTAAAGGTGTAGAAGATAAGAAATCTCTGTCTTTAAAAACAAAAGAACTTTTTTAAGAAAATACTGGTACAAATTTTGTGTTTTTGCCTGGTACAAAATGTGTAAATGGTGTAAAAGTGGTTTTAATAGCATATCTAGTTACAACCAAGACAATCAGAACTAAAAAAATACAACGTAAGAAAATGTAAATACTATTTCTTGGCTAATTTATTTCAGAGTGTTCTAGTAAGAATACTAGAGAAGTATGCAAATAAATGAATTTGAGTAGATTAATGTTTTGCATTTACTTCACTTGTACGTAATAGACTCATAACGTGAAATAAATTATGTGCAGTAACAAGGCTCCTAATACTGGATATTGGTAAAACAAACTTAATTAAAGCTCATTGGTCATTGGTTCAAGTGGTAACCTCTATATTGAATGAAATCAATCACAAGACTGAAACAGTTTCAATTATATTTCTCATCACTGGGCATTGTAGGAAATGATTTCATGAAACTAATCGCTACTTCTCACGTCACAGTTCATCTATATTGCCTTAATTTTGTTGTTTAAGCTAATATGTTACTGTATCATAAAAGTAAATAAACAACAGTTATGTATTAAAAAAGTTAATATATACTTTCAGTAGAACAGTAATGACAGAAAATTTTAATGGGGAAAAAGAAAAGTATCAAGCATGAAATCTACTCAGTACTTTTCTAATTTTTATCAGCAAAGTTAAAAGAAGAGCCTCTGATGAACTAAATAACATTTTGAAACAGGTAGATCTTTTACCAATAGAATAAAATACCAAAATACAGGCATGTTTAGCATCCCAACCTCTCTATCACTGTGAAGACGGTGTTTGCAATTGATTTTAGGTTGTATTTGACCAGTTTCATATGAATTTCACCAGTAATATACCCCTTAATTTACAAGAATTAGCGTTGGACAAAGTGAACTTTCTGTACATTAAATTCCTTTTCGAGTATTTTAAATATTTATCATATTCATTACTTGTTTTGTTAAAAATTCCATTGAGCTAATTATATTTAAATTTCACAAGAGTAGCAAAGATTTAATATAAAAATTACTTATATAAAGTAAAAAAATTGCTAGTAATACTAAAATAATAACTCTACAACATTACCTGTAAGGTTGAGTGATACATATCAAATTTAAACACCAAATACCCCCAATTACCATTCTACTACAACTATAATTCTTTCTAAGGATTATAATTTTACAATAAATACTATCTAATGTAAAATTATTAAATACAAAAAGAGTTAAATTCATATAATCACAAACTTATGTCCCTAGTGCGTGTACTTCATAGCTTTATTATTTTCGTCTTATACAGTTAGAATTTGAATACATGCAACTATGTTGTGGGTTCAATTGTAATTTTTTTTGTGTGATAGGTGTGCTGCAAGGACTTGTGGTTTCTGGAAGTGGAAAAGCCGGCTCGAGTGGGGAGGATGCAACTTATTTCTTCATCCATTGACTACCTGGATATATCCTGGCCCAAAATATCTTGTGTCTCTCATTATATACTGCAGATACAAATGCAGGTACAAGTTCAGTTCATTCCCCCTCCCGTGGAGGAACTGCCTATATTATCTCCACCGATCTCTCAGCAGTGTTCCTTCTCTACTGTTGCAACTTCACATCACCCATATGCTCCACCACTGTGGCCGACATTCCCTTTGAGAAATTCTCTTTACCCTCCAATTAAATCATTAACAACTCCTGCACCCTCTCGGTCACTGATGTCCCCCATTAGAGCATACCACACACCACCCCACCACTCTCGTATCCCGTTAGAAGCTCAGATCACCTCTGCAAAACCGCCAGAGACTCCAGCGGTGGCAGTCTCTGCTCCAAACCCAATTGTCATCACAATTCCCCCTCCAAGACCAGAGGAACAGAGGCATTCACAACAGTCACAGATTTCACCATCTATATTACCTTACAGTTGTAAACCATCTGTGATAACCAGAGCTACTACCTCAAAGCCAGTTTACCAAACTGCATCCATCAATAGAAAGACTGCTAGTCATATCCCAGCTGGTCATTCTTTCTGGCCCAACATTCTGTCAAGGCCCCCTGTCGCTCCCAAACCGTCTGTCCAACAACTGTTGCCATATGAATTGCCTGCACTGACTCAATATCAACCAAACATCACAGGTAATATATTTATTTTAACATTTTTGACATAATTAAATTTTATTTCTTGCAAAGTAGTAACTTTTTTACTTTGTAATTTGTATTTAATGTTGAATCAGCAGGCTATATGTTTTTTTCTCTTGTTTGTTATTTAATTTCAGTCATAAGTTGGGCTATGGCATGTTTAACCAAGATCCAACCGTATTGTGTGTGAGATTAACATCCAGTTCTTGAATAACTCAGATTTTTAAGGGTTGCACATGAGTACTGTAAAGGTAGCATGTAGAAGTGTAGTAAGTAATCTGAGCGATCTAAAAATGGTAATGACGAAACTCCAGCCCATGGTTCTGAATCATTGTATAGTCTGGCTTGATAACTGTGCAGCCTTTCTATGGAATTTCATGCTGACGCTAAAGTACTTCTATAGTATCTGTACTTCTTTTGGTCATTCAAGATATCATTGATTGAAGCAATACAACATTCTGCTTCTAATTATTAGATAAGTGATTTTGTAAAACAGCTCTGATCAACTGGATAAATCTCAAATATGCCTTTACATGCCTCAATGCGCAATATTTGGAAGCAAATTTCCTTCAATAATATTGTCTTTGAGAACCTATAATGGTAACTGAGAGGCACCTCTACAATGGTAATATGGTTCTTACCTCTAATAGTTAAGAAATTATTATCAGTGAAGAAAGGCTCCATTTATTACTAATAATAACCGTGGTGTCACGGAGGAGGTTTTTAAAATAATTTGGCATTTTACAAGTTGTGTTAACCAGGCCGAAGAAGTTACAACTCTTTTCATGCATATATAGGTAAACCCAACTTTTAAAAAGACTATTTCACCAGAATATCTTGAAGAAAATGACAAAAATTTGTTTTTAGTCAGAAAATTCATGTCATCATGTTATGCTTAAAACAACCAAAATAGACAGTGTCAAAAATTGTAATTTTGCTAGCTTGAATTACAATTGAAAATTGTATTATCCTCTCTGTCATAGTTTGTAACAGTTCTAAATAAGTTTAAATAAATAAATTAATTAACTAAAGAAAATTGAATGTACTAAAATTAAACTTATTTAATAATGTTATTTTAAAGTTAGAGAAACTATATACATGACAAAATTGAAAAATGGCTAGTCTCCTCAATGTATAGACCAGATTTTGTTAAAGAGAGTAATCGGTATAAAGAATTTATATTAATCAATTCTCATTGGTTGAACATAACTGACAAACATACACAGGCAAGAGCAGGGGAAGTGGTAAAAAAATAGCATTCAGTAGAGAAGCAATATAACTCGCTATTTGACAAACATTGCTTATACACGCCGACATGTAAACCGCAGCGAATGTGTTAATGTGTGCTAGAGACCTATGAAGTATTTTTTAAGTCTTCTGAGGTAATGGACATAGTTGTAGAAGGTGTCTTTACTGTAGGGAGCTCATGTGTGGTGTAGCGAAGTCTACGGGAGAGCGAGGTAGATTCAAGCGAATTCCTCAAACTAGCCTTTCAGAGTAATTCTTTCCTCAACCCTCTACTGTAGTGCCTGCCTACCCCATTGTCTTTTGTGTTCTGACAACAATTTATTGTAATTACAAATTAAATATATAATGTTATTTTATTCAAAAAATTAAGTAAAATATTCACAGACTAGCATGTGCAATATTTTTAGAACTGCGTGAAAAATAATTGACAGGGACCCCTGACAGGCGGAAAACGCATTCCACTTATGAGCTCCATGCAATAGACGTGTTTTAAATTTTGTAGTGCTTTATAGTTCTCTAATATTGGGTATGATATGATTTTTTTTTTAATGTTTTGGCCGATGTAATATGAATTTGTTTCATATAGTTTTAATTTGTAGTGTTCTGCAATATTGTTCTTGTGTTTTATGTATGCTGATGTGGGTTTTTAGATTTATATTTAGAGTTTTTAAATTATACATTCAAAAATAAAACAGAGCTTGTACTGTTTCTTCCACTAAAATGTCAAGGTTGAGAAAGGCCTTGTTGCAGTGTACGATATGTGAGTTTCAGGAAAGCTAAAGTACACCACACTATTAAGATGCAGTTGCCAAGTGAGCTCCCCATCCTAAGAACATACTGACCTTTTAGCTAATTTTTTCTCTCTACTTTCCCACCTGCTCATGCAATACTCATGAGAGGAAAGTTTGCACAAGAGCAAGCCGCCAGCTTGGTTGTTTAAATATTCACATAAGTTTTATGTAGAGCAGGATGGTGATTCATTGACAACATACGGATATATGAGGAATGTTCAAAAAGTAACAGGAATTTTCATTTTTTGAAAACAACTTATTTGTTTACATTACTGTTGCCACTCTAAAAGTAGTCCCCATAACATATTATGCACTTGTGCCAGCTCTTCTTCCAATCCTTGAAACACTTCTCAAACTTGATCTTTGGGATAGCCTTTAGCTCTTTCAGTGATGCACTTTTAAATCAAATCAAAATGCTTTATTTTCTAGCGTTTCTCTGATAAATCAATTTTTTAGAACAACTATTGCAAAATACAAATTCTTAACACTAAAGTATATTTAAATAATTGGGAATTTAATACATTAACATTTTTTAAATCTTAACTTTAAAGATATTGTATAACAATGTTTTGAGGTCATCAGAGAGCTTGTTGTAAAGTTTGGGGTCGAAGTATGAAAAACTCTTACTGCCCAATTCTAAGCTTACCTTAGAAAAGTGAAGCACTCCCACCATAGCGAGACCTGCGCTGAGACACCTCATCACGGGAAGAGAGCCTCTCGTAAAGGTAGTTGGGCTCACGCATCAAGTTGTGGAATGTTTTTGTTAGCAAATTAACCATTTTAGAACAAATTTTGCTGCCACTTGTTTTATACCCAATTCATATGGCATGAGAAAATTGATGTACTAACATCATCAGCGACTTCTCTGATCATAATATGGCAATTGATCGTTCATAACCATTTCTTCCACTTTTTTCATGGATTGTTAATGTGCAGGCGTGTTCAGAGTGTTCATCATCTTCAATGTCTTCACAGCCGTCTTTGAAATGTTTATACCACTCATAAAGTCTTGTTTTACTCATAGCGGTTTCAACCATACGCCTTTGTTAACATATCCCACACTTTGTTACACATTATTTCATTTGTCACAAATTCTTTGATCCATCTTTTTTAACAAAAGAAAATTGCTGAGTTCATAAAACACATTAACCTTAGCATCTAGGACTAGAAAAAGTAAACAACGAATACAGCTGTAACTTTTATCATACTTCAGGAGCATGAGTACCAACATAATACAAAAATCTTGACAACCAGACTCTTCAAACCTGCAAAATTTGAAAATTCCCGTTAATTTTTGAACACACCTCATGTTATTTCCTAATATACTTATTAACTATTCCTTCCACAAGATTTTTAGAAAAGTGATAATTAAAAACTATATCTACATGAATATCTATTACCTTTTTAATTTTATATTTCCAGTCAATATTAAACAATAATATTTGCTAACAAGAACCTGATTTGGAACTCATTTGAATTTCAATCTATACACAACTCGGGACCTGATTTTTAGAAGACATATGAATATATGCATTAATCAACATTTCCTTTTACTTATTGTACTTATGTTGTGAACAGTGACCAGTACATCACAGACAATGAGTTCACCCACCAATCGGCCCCTTCCAGAATGGACAATCACTGCTGTGAACAACACTGGAACAACAGGCAGATCAGCAGTATCTGCCCTCCCTGCACCAGTGATATATCCTTGTCCTTCTCCTCTCAAGATAGCTGTATCCTCTAGCTCCAAAACAAGTAACCCAGCTACCCTCCCTACACCAGTGATATATTCCTGTCCTAATATCAAGATAGCTCTATCCACCCCCTCCCCAACAGTCAAGTCAGCAGTATTTAATCCCCATACACCAATTCAGTCTGTGGAGTCTACACCCTCATCACCAGTTATCAAATATAACTCCAGACCTGTTACCATCATCAATGCTAGTCAACTTTCAAAGCAACTCTCAGGTAATTTTAATTGTACTACTTTGTAATGCAATGGTTTTTTAACATGACTAATTGCAGTGAAATTGTATCAGTTTCATTCTCAAAAACTGATACAATTTTGATACAAGCCTATAAATCTGAAATTGGCGTCTTTATAAGATAGAAAAGGTTTTTAAAGTACTACGTGACGATTATTTCCATAACCAATCAAAAACTTAAGAAAAGCTATCAACTAATCATAAAATCTTCTCTTGAAATTCTAAAACTAATTTTCCTTTGAGAAATGTGCACTAAAAACTATTACAAAAATTTAATAACCAAGCATCAGAAATTCACAAGTATCCATGATACTATTGATGAGATTTTAAAAATAGTGAATATAACATATGAGTCCTACACAAGTCCTACAGGTATTATCATGATAATGTTTTTACCATGCCTTTAAACTATCAAAAACCATGATTGTATTTAGTTATTAACAGATATTGAAATATCTGTAAATGTTACATGCTGTCTTTAAAAAAAATTGAACCTAGTTTGCCCTAGTATTATTAGTGGTCACTAAGTATAATTAAATGTACGCAATCTAAGAATTGAGTGTTGTAGAAAACTACACAAATGTTGTCACATTGTCGTATTTTATAAAATAAAAGCAGCTTGAGATCCCTTTTGATCTTAATTATGTTACATTTGTACACGTTAAAAGAATTATGATTTTTCATCTCATTCACTACCAGAAACAGTGATCATTTACAAGAAAAGATGTGTTTGAAGGTTGAATCAGTAGCATCAGTAAACAGAACTACAGAAAGTACTAATTCGGTATTGTGAAACGTTACCTCATAAATGTACACAAAAACCCGGTTTGTGGTATCTTACTCAACATAATTTTTTAGTTACAAATGGAATAGAAATAAACAAGAAATTGCTGTTACATTTTTATAATATTTACTCTCTTACTTTTCACATTAGTTTTAAAATATCTTCAGATTTGTTGTTATAACAATTTAAGTATATATTTAGCCCATCAAAAAATGCTCATACACATAAAAAAGTGGGCAGTGTTTTAATCTTTCAAGTGGTTTAAGTGCAACAGTCACCCTCATTCCAAATTATATTTTGACTTTGTATCCTTTTGGAAGTAGCTTAAATTTCAGTATCAGTTGAGTAAATCAGTGGTTTTATGAAGTTGGCTGATTCATTCTGTTGGTTCTTACAGAAGGGAAGTCATTACGAATCAACATAAAGAAAGTGCCACCACCGCAGCCCAAATCTTGTGTCATCATCCAGAAGACTCCAGGACCTGTCATCATGGCAAATGAGGGTATTCCCAAGTTACCTATAGCTGTGAGTAATAACTTCCTATAATAAATTTAATTACAACAAGCAATAATATTACAATAATTGAATGAGTTTCATCTAAAGTTTTTATTCATTATCACGACCAAAGCTTCACAACTGCTTAAACACAAATTGCATTGATCTTTTTAACTATATTCTTGGATTAAGACTATCAGGATTATGAATCTTACTTGCAGATCATCACAAGAGAGGAACCATCCATCAAATATACCCTGATTCTTTTCTTTAGTTTCTTCATCTACCATCAACGTGTAAATTAAAACTTTCATTTCTTTGATTCCCATTAAAATGGACATCAAACACAAAACCTATGCTAACCTCACAAAAAACACAAGCTCCCTTGATACATCTATGGCTATATTAGTCTGTTCTATTAATATTTTATTCTTGTATAGGCCTACACACAAAAGTATAATATACTTTAGAATAGGTAAGTAGCTGCAGTGTAAATAAAATGGTGTGAGCGAGACATGATCCATACAGCTGATGAAACAGACGCGAGGAGATGCTTGTCCCACTCCCCACCACTGGAAAGAAGCCCTCCTGCGTGTGGCTGCTTAGATATTTGCTTCTACAGAGGTTTCTTTGCAAGTGGGTTATCTATGAGTAATTTTATTTAAAAGAACAGCTGTTCGTTGATGGCAGATGTCAAAACTATTTACTGTTAACTGGTAGACTTGTTATGTTAATGTTCTGTTGAATAAAAGTTTTAAATCTTGTAGTTGAATAGATTATTTTCAATAGTAGCTTGAGGTTACAACAACAAAACATGGTGGCAGCTATATTGTTGAATTGTTAAAGAGCTATGTTCATGAAGGAAAGTGTGTACATTCTTTCAATTATAAAGTAAGACTCAAGATGCCCAATGCTGTATTAGTGAACAAAATTAATAAGTTGTTAAACTAAGGTTGCTAATGCATTATATGTATATAGGCATCATATTGCATACTGCTTTATTTACAAGGATTTATTCTCTCATATTATATCATAATTATAATATTTTGCAACCGTTTCAGCACACTTCTTATGTATAGAATAAAAAAGTTTTATTTAAAAAAATGTATTAGTTTTAAAACTAAAATTCCAAGTTTAGCTCTTTTAAAATATAAGAAATATTTGGTATGAAAAATTTATTATATACAAATAATAGAAAAAAAACATCTTTTTCTTATTCTGTTCAAATGTGTAAATTTTTGGACTTGTCAAAACCTTGGTATGTTTATTTCATAATGAATGGAATGAGAAATCTAAACTGTTTCACCAATTACTAATCTAATTGTTACTATCCACCAAATTTCTTTCCATTATAATAACTTAAAAATTAGGAGCACGTTACCCTCAAACTATTACCTTTGCATATTATTTGTGAATATTTGTTGATCACTTAAATATTGTTTATTGTACAAAATGTAGTAGTTAGATCGAAGCTCAAAACTGAACTAGTATTGGACAAACCTCTAATATGGATAGTTTTTACATAACGAAACATAGTACAAATCAGACAAATTAAACATTTTCTAATATCTTAAAAACACGATTTTGGAACTCGCAGCAAAAAGATGGTCCATAATTGACAGGTTACTTTAGCAATTATTATTAATAATTACTTAAGAATGATTTTGCAATGGAATATTTCGCCAAAAGTTTTTTATTCAAACAATTGTTCAGATCCCCTGAGCTTGGTTAAATAATTATTCAACAAACACAAATAGTCCAAGAAGTTCACAAACACCAATATTTAATATACATACCCATATTAACTTCTATATTCTGATTTTAGAGCCGAACTGGACAACAAAAGTCAGTGTTCAAGGTTGTGAATGTTTCTCAAGGTAAGAAAATGTACAAGTATTTCACTAAAATCTTGAAATCACAAGGGTAAATTACTTGTGTTTTTAGTTTTTTTTATCATTACTTATAACATTGTACAATCTAAGTATCATTAATCCTTGACAATAACATATTGGCAGACTTGGTAAAGTTGTTGATATCATGGTAGTATCATATAGTAGTACACTGTTTGATGATTCACTTGTTATCAAGTCACAAACTAAGTTTGCCAGTAATATTCAAGTACAACTTGAGGCAAAGATATTACATTTTCCTTTCTCCTCACTTATAAAAAGCTTATATAGCTTGTTCAAAATATTTTGTGTTGTTTTAACAATTGAATCACTTTATTTATATGACCTATAAAATAACTCAGATCAGATGATTGATGAAAGAGAAGGGAAGTTTTACTAATTAACAAACATGGGTATTATGTCATTTTTATGCTATTTTGTATGTGCTTTTCTTTTTATGTAAATTTTCATGAAGTTGGTTTCAATCTTAAATGTCATATTGTTTCTATTTTTCCACTTAATTAGCCACTAATAAGACAAATATTAAAGTACAATACTATAATATACCATTTATAAAGTAAGAAGTTTTAGCCGATAAATACATAACATATAGGCAGGAAAGTAAGCAACAAATGGCCAGGTATGAGCTGATGATTAATTCACCAACTGTTGTCATGATGCATACAAATGGGTGAATAAGAGATCCATAAGATTGCAAAATAAGTATGTAATTTAATTGTGGGCACTACACAAGTTCTTAGAGATTTGGTTAGGAAAAAAGAAATAACAATTAATAGAGACTTGTAAGATTGATTTTTATAACTTTTCTTGTTAGCAATAATTCTTTGTAAGACTATTGTTTTTTTTACAGTTACATTTTTACAATTTAAAAGTGGACTTAGTGTGTACTTTTGTACCATCAAAGTTTGCTAAGGTCGATGTTAGCTGTACTATTACATTCTCTATATAATTTACTTCATTTACTACAAGATCGGATGATTCGTTTTGAAATAAAGTTTTTAATTGTCTACAACACCTTGTATATGATGACCTAACATTTTGCCAATTACTTTATCATTACTGTTTATTTTCAATTTAAGGGGAAGAATGCACACAATGAGAACAAAGCCAAATTAGTGGCCTTCCTTTAGGTTAAGTTTTTATTACACATCAAGTGGCCCAAGCCATCAAAAATTAGTTTCAATACATTGTACATTCCTTCTGAGGTCTCATCCTATTTAACATTCTCAACAGAATCAAGCAATCTTTCGACATTGGTTGACAAGTCCTTGTAAACTTACTTTAGCAAAGTTTATGTTATGTTAATAGATGTTTCTTCAAATTAACAATCTTTTTTATACCTCATTATGGTTTTATGGTTGTATAGATATTAGCATTATACACTTTAACTCATATCTGCATTAAAGTATATGAATTCTAAAGAAACAACCATCAACATAAAGAGCTTCTTCAGAAGTATTGTTTTGGGTGATACAGGTGTCATTTATCTTTTGAGATTAGCAGCCTTCATGGTTTCTGTAATTTTCACAATCTTAACCGCATCTTGATTACACTGACATACTGTTACTAAAATTCACAAATTTATGGTTCTTAGCAGTGTGTAGAGCTAAAACATTAGATGATTCTTTTCATTTAATAGGAAACAAATCAATTATGGAATAAAAACAAGGTTTGTATTCTTGCTTTGACTTGAGAAATCTAATCCATTTGTTGTAAAGTAATATATCTCTATTGTCAAGGGCGATTTAGACCATATATTTTAAAAATTAATTGTAATTAGATCTAAAGACCATTATTATAATTTCAGCTCCAGGACCAGTTTTAAATTTAGCCGGAAGATCTACTGTTGTGCTTACTAAACCAACAACCAACATAGGTGAGTTTCTGAAATATTTTAAAGTAATTAATATCCATAATGTAAGTTGCAGTAAACTTTTAGCCAATCATAACTTTCCAAACTGATTCCCCATTGCAAACAACTGTTCCTTTCATTTCCTAGCACAAATCTTCCATATTTTAAGTGTTGTATATAAACATTTTTAATTTCTTTTTATAGGGACTACTATACGTCCTGGAAGCAGAGTGATAACCATCAAGCGCCCAGTCACTATCAAAATGCCTCCACATTTTATCAGAGCACAGCCCAAGACAGCAAACACAGTCGATCTCAGGCCAGAGACAGGCAACCTCACGCTCTCTAATGGTTTCTCAGATATTGGCTCAAATTCACAACTAGTAAAACAGGTAATTCACTTATTTTAATAAAATTGTTACAACAATGTAAATTAAGTGTTATTTTCTTTACTTATGGCACAACACATTCACTGTAACAGGACTGGGTGAATCTCATTTTCCATATAATATAACACAAACATCACGTCAAACATACTGTATTACTAAAAACAAACTAAAAATAAATAAATGCATATTAAAATAGAGATAAGACAAACCCTCCAAAACACTCATGCGATCTATTCTAGGGAGTGAACATCCCTAACATCCATTCTCATCGTCTGTATATACCCCACTTGGAGTAAATCGTCGCTACACAATCGGTCAATGACCTTGGAGGGAGAATAGTCATGACATCAGAAGCTTAAACCTAAGAAGTAAGAAAGAGAGAGTGACAAACAACATCTACATCCAAATTTTCATTGAATTTAGTTTTTTATTTGATCCATCAAAACTTTAGGGTTGAATTTTGAACTGATTCTTCACTACATTATGAATTTATATTCATTGTTGAAATAAAAATTTAATAATTTTCTAAAAGACTTTTACTGTTGAAATATAAAAGTAAAAAAGATATTTTTTAATCCCTTAACACACTTAATAAAACACTTAGCATTTTTTTGTATCATGGTAAAATTACCTGGAAAACACAATTCAATTACTCATCCAAATGTTTTCATCTGGATTTGCTCTTATAGAATCTTTTTCTTTATCCTCTATTGGCAGGATCACCCAAGATGCAAACAGTTTAGATCCCACCCCTTTTTCCTTTCTGTAGTTCTCTTTCCTAATTACAGTTAGTATTAATGTATTGTAATTATTTCATATTCCAAGAAAAAGAAAATGTCATGCCATATTCTTATTAATATTAAAACATATTTCTGTGGGAAAAACCTTTGACTATGTTAATTCTGTTATTTTATTTAAATACAAAATGTTTAGTACACTCTACATGTTATTTGTTCCTTTTTAATATACAAGGTGTGTGTTTTTTTAAGTATGTATCGTTTTGATAGGTAAAAAAGTGTCTTTTATGTATAAATTTGTATTTACATAAAAGCCCATACTATTATCTACTTTTCTTTTCTTTTTTTTGTACTATCAATATTACCACTTTAACCACCACACATCATATTGTTTAACACTAGTTTTTAGAACAATCACCACACCCGAGTTACTTTGTTTTCCATACCAGTGTTTCTTTCATAATGTTGTTATATTTTGTTACTTGGGGTGCTATAGGTTGGAAATGTGTAGGAAGTTGCTGTCTAATTGGTGCTGCAATCTATTTGATTTGATCAAACATTAAGGCAATTTATTTCATTGTATTGAATATCAATTTGAATTTACTCAAGCATACTGTTTATTATGGTGGCAATATATTTTAATAATAAACAAAAAGGATTTACTACAAATTTTGAACTTCCTAGTTTAAAATTGGGTTTTTTGAATGAAGAACAAAGAGTTGTTATATTTCAATTCCACCCATTGCCTCCCCCTCATTGGAAGATAAAAAATTTAATCGTCAAACATAATTGATCCTTATTAATAAGATTTTTGTTCTAATAAGTAATTTTTAAATAACATCTTCAATAAATATTTCAGAAACTACTAAAAAAAATAATACTGGTTGTCTCATGTACACAATTATGTGCTAGAACCACCATTTTTATGGTTAAAGCACTTATTATATCGAACAACAAGCTTTTGTATACTCATCGTTTCAAAGTTTTCTGCCTGATTCGACATCCAAAACAGAATTAAATTTCAAAGAAAATCAATAACAGTGTGCTTTACACGATCAGTAGTATTATCGACTGGCGAAGGTGTTTAGAATATGCAAAAAAATGTAAACCCAATCAATTGTTCCCATAGTGGTGTCTGTGGCTTGACAGCAAGTGTAAATAAGCAGTTCTCACAGGACCACATTGCTGTAATGGTAGAATTTCAAATCGGTACTTATGTTTGAAAAACACGCTCACTATATAAACACACAACACAGTGCAATATAAAAACGATAGATTTATAAATTATTGAATTATAAAGTCATATATTTATTTACAGTTTACTGTTGGTTCTTATAGGGAAATAATGAAGAGGTTTTATCTGTAACACCCACAACCAAAGAGATGTCAGACGTCGGTCAGAAAAGACCTCATGATGATGAGTCTGATGAAACAAACCAAGGTAAGTGTCGTGAAAGTTATTAAATGTTATATCAAGGATTGAATATGTTTCATGTTTGATTTGATAAATAGTGATTTCTTAGTTTATCCTAATACTCTTGTACCAGCCTCTTATGTTAGCACTCAAAAGGTTTATACTATGGCTTGAATGTTGGCCAATCCTGACTAAACCTGTGCTTTCTGTACCTCTCAGAAGGTGAGGCCTAGTAGCTACACTGAGTATTTTAGCTTAATGATCAGATGTATTATAGGTTCATGTAAAAGGCTAAGCCAGGACACTGACTAAAATACAGGTCTTCAAGCAAAACGCCTTAGATGATGGGAAGGCTTTATTTTGTCAGCCACCCCTATTATAGATAAGCATGGAGCTGCACTTACAGAAAATCAACCACTTTTCTACCATATTCTTCCTTACCTGGTAACTTAATGTTATGTGTCCAAACTATCAACAAGCCATTATGAAAATGTTCATTAACAACATTTTTAATTGACATTTTATCTAATGACGTTATTAATTTTAAAATAATAAAATCTTGTAATAAAAGAAATTTTTTTATAAAGTAAGGTAAACAACAGTTTTTGCAACTGGAAATTATATAATTAACTATGTACAAATGTAAAGTATGGTACAACTTTTCATTTTTTACATTTTTTAGGTACGTATAAATTTACTTTAGATAAATGTTTCATGGCCATTTTCATTTTCAGACAAAATATTATTTTAATATTTACTATTAAATTTAGCATTCTTTGGATAATTTTAGATCACTATGTTTTTGTATAGCTCAATCATTAATTTATAATCAATAAAAAAATTACATGTTATTAAACTGTATCTCGCCTTTCAGAAATACACTAATTTCAGCCGGAAAAAGAATAAATCAGCTAATAAAATACATTAAAGGCAAAATGTGTTTGTGCCTACACACAGCTGACAAACATTGGTTTCCAAACAATAGCAGCACTGGACAGCAGACCAAAATAAAATAAAACTGCATATGTTTTTGTATAACTCAATCATTAATTTATAATCAATAAACAAATTACATGTTATTAAACTGTATCTCGCCTTTCAGAAATACACTAATTTCAGCCGGAAAAAGAATAATCAGCTAATAAAATACATTAAAGACAAAATGTGTTTGTGCCTACACACAGCTGACAAAATACATTGGTTTCCAAACAATAGCAGCACTGGACAGCAGACCAAAAACAAAATAAAATAAAACTGCATAAATAATAATAAATATCTTTATTGTAAACATTACAACATGATCATTGTATCACAATCATCAACTTAATTGAATACAACTAAACATTTTTCATTTATACCCTAATTTCTCACCTCTTGTCTTGGGATCAATCAGCCAATCATGTGGTCTCCCAGTTGTGTGCCTTAACCCTTTGTACTCTCCTGTCTAGTACCACTGTACATGGCAGATTCATCTGTCAGCTCGGTATTGTTTACACCTGTTTGTTGTTATAGCTCTCCAGTCAGTACTACTGGACATGTCAGTATCCCTCTCCACTCATGATTTCTCTACAGCTCGGATTTAAATTTTTTAAACTATAAAGATTTTGTATTTCTCATTTCATTCACTAATAACTTTTATGAATTAAAAAAGTTGTAATCCTATTTAAAAATTTCGTCTTGTGTTTGTAAAATTCCAAAATAATTGTAATATATTTGACTAATCTTAATTGTTTTAAGAGCATATTTAAATAGGTTTAGTTTACAAATAAACACATTTCTCACTTTTTATAGTTACTATTATAACCACGATAGCATATATAGTATAACTTTACCTGTTTCTACCTTTATATAAACAGCATAGGATATATGAATAAATAATACTAATGTTATAACTAAATAAATAAATTGTAAAAGATAAAATCTGTATACAATATTTTATCATATAAAAAAATTTTAACAGTAAATGTTATATTTTATGACATTAATCAATAAGTAAATGTGTTAAGGAAGAGGTAACAATAAAAAATAGAGACTACTCAAAGTTGTTATCATACGCCTTACGAATTTTTATATTCTGAAATTTCTCCTTCCAAGTCATTTCTTATGCCTTTAGATTGAAGTTCCTGATCAATCATAATGAATACGTCAATCATTTATTTGAAAAATAACGAAAACAGAATGATACTCTATAGAGATAGCTTGCATGCTCATCGGAACTGTTATCACATTGCCAGAAAGTCTTGAAATTCAGCAACAAAGCTTGTTTATAGCAGTTTCATATGTCATCACACATTCCAGCACTATTCAAAGGATAAATATCAATAGAGAATTTACAATAATAGAAGTCTATAACTCTGCAGTTGTCCAGTTCTACTGGAAAGGAGAGGGAATCGAGCATTTCAGTTGTACTGAGCTGGAGAGATGACCGGTCGACTTGTATGCAGTTAACTATGAGTAGAAAGAGGAAATTATGGTAAGAGAGTCGTTGCACTGTTTTCGTATTAAAAGAAAAAAAAAAAAAACAGAGGTAAGGGTTAAACTCGTCTACACCATAACACATGTATACCAAAATGGCTTTTAAACGCCTTCAGCGTTGTGTCACTTTTGATAATTTCCAGCAAACCATTGATAAATTGAACCCCTGCTTGAGCAGGCATACATTTATACGCTAACATTCTCCAAGACAGCTTGTCCTACCTGCCTCTATTTTCATATGAGTGTATGTAATCCCACTTTATCCTGAAAAAAATTGATATTTCCAAAATATAGAGGCAGGAATGTATCAACAGATGAAGATTTGAATGTTTGCTCTCACGACTCTCTCCAGCGAAGTTTGGAAATTATTCTGATCACTTATTTCGTAGTTAGAAAATTCTGGAAAAGTGTGTATTTGCACATCCTCCCGATAAGATAACAACAACATAGGCAAGATGTGGATATATGATTCCATAATGACATGAACAGCACCTGAATTGGGAAATATTTTGAAAGTAGTCTCAAAACAAACTTTAAACACACTTTGTCGACGAGACAACCCCTAAACGGGAAACACGTGATGGACAGACATATGGTCCATTTGAGCTGTGGGGCTGACTTGGTGTACAATATTATGTGTACCAAGGGTTCGTTTTTATTCTCTAGTTGGATTTAATTGTTCCTTATACCTTATATGTCTAATGTGTGTCAAACTTTTCAAAATTTTTTAAATTAAGAATATACTTAACAAGATAACTAATTGTTAAAACTAATACTGTTTGTTTTTAAAATAATGTTTATCACTGTAGTTTTGGGCAGTTACGTTTAATTATTCGGGTCATGGAGTAAATGTATTGATTCACTATATTAAGGATTAGTTTAGTTACATCATAATAAATATTCTTGTATGTTTTCAGAAAAATTCATGAAGTTGGGCTGAATCCTTGGACATAACATGATCTCATGAAAATACCAAAGCAGCAATAGCTGATATGCTAAGTTAGCTTATCTTGTTTACTCTTTACTTTTTACCTTCAAACTTCAAAATGAGATATCAGATGTATATTGTACATTTATTATTTCTTTTTGAAGTTTATTTGTCAAAAGTATTTGTGTTTAGATTTTAATGTTCATGTTTTAATACTTTGTTTATTTATGATGTTATCACTAGTTGTTTTTAAGTTTATGTAGCTTGTTACCATTTTATAAACACTGTATTTATATGGAGGTCTACCAAAGAGTACTTAAAGTGCCTTTTAAGAATTGCTTTTCTTGATTCGTTAAGTAGTTTGTAACTGTGTAAAGGTTACAGTGTATTCCAATAGCTTTATAATTAGTTAAAGTACTAAGCAAGTACCTGTGCTTAATATATTTTCTTTTTGGCTGTCTTATTTAAAACTAAACATCATGCTATGAAACACGTTTTAACTTTATTTGAAAACGTAAACTTAACTGCAACAAAATAATTTTAAAAACCCAATTCTTGTCTCTGTATTGCAATTCTTTCAATTTATTACATATTTTACTCTAGATCTGTGCAGTTATTTAATTTGAATTACAGCATGAATTTTTTATTGTCACCACTAAATAAAATGGGGATAGTTCATTTCCTTAAATGAACTACGAAAACCATAAACATTTTTTTTTTAATTCCAAATGCAATGATAACTTAGTGATAATACAGACAAAAATAAAATATAATGGAAGTGATAAACATGTGATAAAGATATCTTTCTCTCATATAATGTAGTTTATGGTGTTTAAGTATTCACTTTAGACTTCAAAATCCAGAATAAATAGTTCTGGATTGTTGTGTTTTCCTCTTCCTTTAAAATCTCTTTCCTCCAACGTAGTTAAGTTGTTTTATATTTTGTTAACTGGAATAGTACAAAAAAAGTATAAATATTTTAATTTTTGTTCAACATGTATATTACACATATAAAAGATATAGTCACAATGTTGTTTGGATTTACTTACATCTTACACACGGTGTTTTCTTTTGGATAGCTGAGTCATTAATTTAACTAAACTTTTATACTTGAAATGTTAGAGTCTTGGTGCCAAAAGCAAATTTTCTTTGTATAAACACTCTACGCAGTTTTTTGTGTACTCAATAAAAACCAATCTCCTCAAGAAAGAAATTGGTCGTCAGCAGTTAGAATTTTGTTGAAGTTAAAAAGTGGAGGTTATCAAAATGGTTGAAAGTATGAAGCAATTTGTTCAGCCTGACACCCTTAAAAGTCATATTTCACACATGTAAACAAAAGTTGTAGTCAGTAAATCAACATCAGCTAAGTACAAAAAAGATTAACTAATTTGTTTAAAAAGTTGAATTTAAGTTTTGTTGGCTGATGCTAATATATTTATTATTTAAGTTACTGACGGTTGGTTAAAAGTGTGTAGTACTAAAAAAATGTACATATGAAAAAATTAATTATTTTATATTTTTAACTCTATCTCCCATTACGGCCCACATCAAAACTATTGCAGGATGATCATTGATTTCTTTGATAGTGAAGTTCCAAGAAAATCTAGGTCAGAAAATCTAAGGAGTGCTTATACATTGCAAATTGGGCATTGGACTATTAAACCTATTTGTAATAATCTAAATAGAGTAGACATATCTACATATTTCATTGTATTTAATTTAGGAGAATTTGAAGGCTGATGTAATTTTTAATTAATAAAATATAATGTAAAAAATTATTTCCAATGTATTTAAGGAAACTATATATGTCCTTACTCAGGAAGAATATAAATATTCATATTTTTATTCTATAAGGTCAAACTAACTGTGTTGGTGTATAATTGAACAAACATTTTATTTGACAGTTTATATCTACATATATACTCGTATGTATTGTACTCTTTTACGCTCTTACAAAAACTGACATATTCTTTTACCACGAAAGTGTAACAGTATTAAATAGCAGTGAGTTTTTATGTCAATGATATTTTAAATTGAATTATTTAAGTGTTTTTTTAAGTTGTGCTTGATGCATTGTTTTCTTCATGTGATGATTTGAGTATGTCTGTTACATGAAGATTAATTGATATTAAAATAATAATCTTAATTTGTTCCTTTATAATCTTGTACTATTTTGACACTTTCAAAACTTACTTTCTGGTGTTAAATTTTTTTTTCAGTAAATAATCCAAACAATTAATGATACATACTTGGGCTAGATGTTACCAATGTTTAAATTTTGTAACTTTTATGGAGTAAATGTAATTAAGTACTTATCCTATAGTTCAAATGTTAAAATATCAAAACACTACAAAAATATTGTTGTACTGAAGTTGTCCTTACATTTATAAGTTTATATAAAATAAATTTTAAATTGTGTTTCTAAGTTTTTAATTCTTTGCTCCTTTAAAATTAAGGGATTTATTACTAGATCAGACAATGTTCAGAAACAACTCTGACCACTTTTTCTCGCAATAATATGGGCAACACTGAATAATATGCACTGAAGTTTACAGGCCAGAGACCTCTCCGACTTGTAATCTTAATGATATGCACATTTAACAAAAATAAGAATCAACAGGATACTGCTGTCTAGACCGTCAAATATTTTTATATTTGTGTGTTGGTGAAAGATAAATGCCACCAAGTAAATATTTTCTTCAAATTTTAATTCAATAAAACAGCCTTCCAATGCTTTATCCATTAAACATGTTTCCAATGAGGGTGTATTATATTGTGCTGATATTTAGAGAGGATCACAACACATCCACCTACTGTGCTAGAGCGTCAATTAAAGTTATTTACAATATAATTTTCCATATTTATTCTTGAAATTTCAGAGCTTTTCATTTTGTGGTCACACATGGCAACTACATGTGATGGAAATTCATCCAGTGTGATCTGTAAGCTATGTATTTGTGATGGTAGGTTTTGTTTATTAATATGAAACATAAATACGGTTTTCTAAATAATTTTGGTGTGAGGTAGTCTTGAGTATTTGATCATTGTGTTTAACTCACAAACAGCTGAAACACTATCCATAGAGCTCTCAATCTTATTTACACAGAGTGACCCCACACTCTCACCACTCGTAGCTCAATACACAGTCGAGGTTGACTGATAAGGGTTCAGCACAATATCCTTTGAAGTTAGTGAAAATACAGCGATCTCTAATTCTGTTGTGGGCTCCGAGAATGTCAGTGCTCTAGAAGAAAACTCTGAGGAGATCTAAAAGAGGAGATTAAAGAGCGCTCCAAGGAGGTCAGTATCATCAAAGATGGTACCAATGACTTTCACTTCTCAAGGGGCTTCAAGGAAGTCTGTCTTAATGCACGGTCAAGATAATTGTAATTTACAGACTGACAAATTTGTATACTTATTTAATCCATCAAATCTTTGTAGTATTTGAATAAGACCTTTGTGTATTAACCCATTTCTAAATTGCTTGAAGGGATTTTGAAAATGTGAGATGATTGTGACGTTGACTTCAGTATTTAGTTAGAACATTATTAAGTTGGTGATGAAAATATCCATCTCTGACACACCCTATTGGTAAGCACATTGTGTTCAATCCTCTCTATTTGAAGTGCTCGGTTAAATGCAGAAAAGCAATGTTATAATTATCAGAGGTTGGGTTTTTTAAATATATTTTTTTTAGTTATCGAACTGAATGCATTGATGAATCAAATCCATTTTTCTGCAGACCCAAATGACTTGTCAGGCAATAGAAAATGGTTCGCTTGCCAAAGGTTCTCCTGAAAACCATGGTCTCACCAGTAGTCATGTGGTGAAAATCATCAAGATCTGAGGATATGCTATACGCAAATCCCACCGATTTATCATACCAGTACTCTTCTATAGCTGTGGACATATGTTTAGCACATACATTCATTTTGTTTAGAGTGCAGTCTTGAGTTTATTAGAGTTCTCTTCTTTCTTTAAATCATTGCTACAAATACTTTGTATAATTTTAGTGATTAAAGTGGGCAAGTTAAACTTTTTCTCTGTAATTTAAATTGGACATGTTAACCACCTTTCAGTTAATTTCAGGATTGTTTTTCCTGCATTTCTCAACAGCTCCCCTGTTAACCTCTAAATATTTTTGACAGTATTTTGCAAACTGAATCTTGAACCGTTTCCTACATCTTGTACTTTTAGATTTATGAGTTGAATAGACTCATCTGATTTGAGAACAAAGGTAGATTCTAGGTTCAAGAGATTAAATTCAGCAAGGCTAGGTTTAACTTGTTCAGGAAAAACAACTGGGATGGGCGTAGTTGAAAAAAGCCAATCTAAGAAGGGCCAAGTTCAGAACAACTATCTTTTGACCAGAAAACTGAAGGAGTTGGGAACGAAGCTACTGGTGAAGCAAAGTTGGTGGGTCGCTCGCAAAGAATAAGTATATCGAAATGGCCATCCATGTCATCACCAGAAATCTTGTCTTTTAACCCCCATAACAGGCTAATACATTCCCATCACAAAACAGCTCAACCATGAGTTCACTGAGAGCAGGTTTCGACGTCTCGGTAACATATTTTTGTTTACTATTATAAGTAATATTATTGGTGGACAATGTGTGTGAAGCTAAAAGTCATATGCATAATGTAAAATATCACACTTTTATTTGAGCTTAATTGATGCTCGATACTCATTTATTACTGGTAAATACAGAAAGTTGAATCATGAGGTTCATAAAAGGTATGAGGTCTAGACTTTAGCAAGGCCTTTGACTGTCTCAATCATAACAGACTACTTTCCAAATTAAGAGCTCTAGGTGTGACAGGGACAACGGAAAAATTGTTTCACAGCTACTTACATGACAGGAGGCAGCTTGTCGAGATACAGTACACAAATAACAACATCAAACAGAAGATGAAATCAGAACTCATCAGTGTACATAGAGGAGTTCCGCAAGGCTCTGTCCTGGGCCCCATACTGTACCTTCTATTGACAAATGACCTCCCAAGCTGGCTACAAGACTCCTGCCATACAGTAATGTACGCCGATGATACAGCCATCACACTGGCACATAGATCACTTGAAACACTCACCAGAAACACCAACACCGCCCTCAACATTACCAAACAGTACTGCACAACAAACGAACTGGTTCTTAATGAAAAGAAAACAGTCCAGCTAACCTTTACTACCAGAAACAAAAACAACACTAACATAACACTACCAGATATAGAGTCAAAAAACAGCACAAAGTACCTTGGAATAACAATAGATTCTTCCCTGTCCTGGACAGCGCACATAGACGGCCTCTGCAAAAAGCTCTCATCATGCACTTATGTCATTAGGAGACTAAAACAAATAAGTGGCTTGGAAGCAGCAAAAACAGCATACTTTGCCTTACTTGAATCACATATGAGGTATGGTATTGCAACCTGGGGAGGTACAAGTAATACCAATCTAGAGAGGATTCTGGTACAACAAAAAAGAGCAATCAGATGCCTTGCAAATATCGCCCCACGAGAAAGCTGTCGAGACGCTTTTAAAGAGCTAAAGATCCTCACAGTAGTATCACTTCACATTCAAGAAGTGATTCTACATGCTGTTAATACAGCACAACTCAGGCATAGAGACATGCACCAGCACAATACTCGTCATGCTGCAGACTTCGCACTACCAACTCACCATCTCAGCCTGTTTGGAAGGAAACCCTCATACAAGGGAGCAGCATATTTCAACCGCCTACCAGACCATCTCAAACAAGAACCAATCAAGACACTCAAGAGAAAGCTAAATCTATGGCTACAAGACAACCCCTACTATACAGAAAAGGAATTTTGTGACAATTAAACATGTTTATTTTTATGAATCTAATGACCACTGACTCGATGTACTGTTCTCAAAGAATATGTCATTAAAGTATATTGTCTATTGTCTATTGTCTATCATACAAGATAATTAAGATTACAATAAAGATTTCAAAATTGTGAAACTAATTGCTGTAAAACTATTTTAAGTGCAATTTCAATGTCTATATCATCCAAGCTTTCTAAAAGAACCAATAAGTTAAATATGTAAAATCAAAATTGTTTATAAAAGAGTTTCTTAAGATACACTATCTTTACATGAATACCAATACCATAAACAGTTATAACATTGACTACTTTTTCTATTCTATATTCCTAGGTGAAGATATTCTCATTGTCTCATCAGGTGTATATTTGAGCGTACTACAATGTTGACCGACACGATACCAAAGCCAGGTGGAGCAACCGTGTCTTCTACACATAAAGCAGCTATGGTGGGAAGGGCTGATTCGATGCGAATGTTGAATTTAGCTCTAGTTCCTCTTACATGCAGCATCTGAAATCTGATGCTGTTACAGATTTAACTTCTGAAATCTGGTGTCATGTTCGTCTGAAGGTTTTCATGTTTTCCGAAGTGACAGTAAAAAAATTGGCGACTGCACAAATGGGAACTTTCTAGGCATTCTTTAATTATTAGGGAAATATGATCCTCTTCTTAATGAACATCTGAAGAAAGTGTGGCATTATCACGATACTGGGAAAAAAGCTCAAAGTTTCATACTTATATAATTATATACTTAAATGGGCTCATACTAAACCCCCTAAAGAGACAAAAAATTCTATTTAGTTAAAACTTATGTTAGCTTTGTTAAATTACTACGGATTTAATGATTAAATAAACTATCACGGAACGCACATATTGCTTTTTATCTAAAAGTCATGAGTTACAAGGTGAGGCTGAAAACTTTTATGGGGGTTAAAAGACAAGATTTCTGGTGATGACATGGATGGCCATTTCGATATACTTATTCTTTGCGAGCGACCCACCAACTTTGCTTCACCAGTAGCTTCGTTCCCAACTCCTTCAGTTTTCTGGTCAAAAGATAGTTGTTCTGAACTTGGCCCTTCTTAGATTGGCTTTTTTCAACTACGCCCATCCCAGTTGTTTTTCCTGAACAAGTTAAACCTAGCCTTGCTGAATTTAATCTCTTGAACCTAGAATCTACCTTTGTTCTCAAATCAGATGAGTCTATTCAACTCATAAATCTAAAAGTACAAGATGTAGGAAACGGTTCAAGATTCAGTTTGCAAAATACTGTCAAAAATATTTAGAGGTTAACAGGGGAGCTGTTGAGAAATGCAGGAAAAACAATCCTGAAATTAACTGAAAGGTGGTTAACATGTCCAATTTAAATTACAGAGAAAAAGTTTAACTTGCCCACTTTAATCACTAAAATGTGACAGTGGTAAGCTTTGTGGCGCGGCGGCAGTCAGCCCCTCCCAAAAGTCAGAATATTCTTTATTACAATTTCTTTAAGAAATGCAATGGTGTCAAAACAATACTGTATACAATATATGAGTAAATACATAAAATTGTAATACAATACATAACATCAAGTCCAGGTCGTTTGATAAAATTCATCCATGGAATAGATTGGATTGTTCAACAAGAGGTTCTTCAGTCTGTTCTTTAGTGTTGCCCCAGTTTCTTGTCTGAAGTCTTGTGGTAGGTGGTTGAGGATTTTCGTACCGGCATATATTGGTTTTCTTGCATATAGAGAAGTTCGATGAGCTGGGAGGTTGAAACGGGTTGCATGTCTTGTATTATAGTTGTGAAGGGCTGATTCTTGAGCTGGTTGTTTGATTGATGCATAGTGTGCCACCTCACAAATGTACATTGCATACACAGTCAATATTTTAAGACTTTTAAAATGTTCTCGGCAGCTCTCCATAGGATGTAGGCCAAGTATAGTTCTTAATGCTCTCTTTTGTAATATTAGTATCCTGTTCATATTGGTCTTGGTAGTACCACCCCATGCGGCTATGCCATACATTATGCGAGTTTCACAGAAAGCATGGTAAATGATTTTTGCTATTTCTGGAGTGCCAATTTGCGTCATTCTTCGAATTAAAAATATGCCAGTGTTCAACTTCCTGCATACACTGTCAATGTGGGCTGTCCAGGTAAAGGAACTGTCGATGGTAATGCCCAGGAAGCATGCGGTCTCTTCCACTTCCACCTCAGGTAATGCTGGTTCCTCCCTTCCTCTTCTACCAAACATGATTTGCTTTGTTTTTTGTGTGTTTATAACTAGGTAATTTTCGTGGCAGTATTGAGTGGCTAGGTTTGTAGCAATAAATGCGCTTATCTGAAGTGATTCAATACTTTCTTTGCCCAGCACAAGGGTGGTATCATCAGCGTACATTATTGGGGTACAGCTGTCTCTTAGATATGCTGGTAGGTCATTTGTGGTAAGGATGAAGAGAGCAGGGCCCAGAACAGAACCTTGGGGTAACAGGTTCCCCTCTTTTGACGGCTTCTCCCACTCCGTACCACACCACTCCCCTGTCGCGCTTCTCAGGGCCCGTATGGAATCTCTCGATGTATACTCTAGGACCTTTCTGTCACGAGTCATGGCACAAACCGACAGCATGATTTTAAGAAGGAATTGTTAGGTCTTTATTATTAATAATTATTAAACATAAAGTGGAATATGGGTTAGCTAAGCAACTTTGAATAAATAATGATACTATTAGTACTTGAACTTGTCCGTTTGTATATTATTTTAACAGCCAATTTTTACAATTCAGTACAATATTTTTACAATAAACTACACAAATTCTCCATCATACAATTCAATTAATAACATTAACACGTCTTAGGTAAAAATTTCAGTCATGACAATACTATGATTGTTTCTGTTCTCCTCATTGCTTCTGTATCCTGCAAGAATAAGTCAATATACATTTCATGGTCATATTTGTCAATAATTTCATATTTTATCTTGAGAGTACGTTGATTTGAGTTTGCATTATTATAAATGTCCAAACTTAGTCTAACATCACTAGTCTTCAAAAATAATGTTTATTAAACAGTAGTTGAAAGTCTTAAATCGTTAATAAAAATAAGTATTTAGTTTCTAATGTATACTATCTTATACGTCCTTCTTAATTTAACAATCTAAAAAGGTTAAAATTTTGTGTCGTAGTAATGCAAAATGTTGTTAATAAATTTTATACAAGGGCTCTACAGAAAGTAACGGACATTTGGGCACGGCTTTGGGCATAACTAGAGCACCATCTTGAAGTAAAAAAGTTCCTACACTGAGTACACATTCAGCTGTGGCAACATGTGGACTGTTTGGAAAGATGTGTAAAAATGTGTGCTGTAATAGAAAAGGCCACTCACCATTTGTGAGATACATTATATGATTAGGTTTTTGTTTGCGAAAGACCACAAACCATTTTAAATCTGTTACTAATTTTATTATGAGTATAACAAAATAATAATAGGTGAAAGACGAATGAGGCAATAGTGCACTGCTTGAAAACATGGACATTACAATTGTTCATGATAAGGATCAAAGTGGTAGGCCTAATGTTGTGACAATCTGGTAATGAAAAGCAACAAAAAATTCATGAAAATCGTTTCATCATTACACAGCATGAAACTGTAGTAATAAAGCCTGGTTACAGGAAAATATGTGCTAGATGAGTTTAGAAAATCCTTATAGATCACAAAAACAAGACTGTTGCAGCATTGATTTTCTTCGAAAAATTACAACAAAGTTAAAGATTTGCAAGAGCTGATTCCATACAATGGGAAGCAAGAACATCCTCACAACAAATTCTGGTACTTACATATTAAAGCCACCACAGCAAAGATCTTGTAACCTCTTTGTTTTCACACAGCCACCTTGTTTATATGGTGTCAGCATCAGTTAAAAGAAATTAAGACAGTTTTGAATCAATCTTGAATTCTTTATTGGTCCATTTTCATTTAAATCCTAATGAATACTTCGCTTGTAAATAGTTTTTTGAATTTCTATATTGTTTTGATATTAAATAGTGTTTTTATTTTATATTTTCTCACCAAAAATGTAGGTTTAGATTGTCTGCACTTAATGATTATAATTGTTTTTGCAGCGGTGGGGTTAATACTTAATTACCTAAATTCCACAACAGTCATACATTCTGTTTTGTACTTCCTTACACCGGCTTGCTTTGTATGAAAAATAACCAAGCTACATTGGCTACAGACGATAGCCTGTTGATGAACTTCTTAAAACATCACTGTAACTCCTCATTTGTTTATTACAAATCTGTTTGATACGTTAGGTTTTAATGTTAGTTCATTTTTCTGTTTTTGAACGCCATTTACTATTGGCCTCTGGTCAGTTCTTTTTGGTTGGCTGGTGATTCAGTTTTAATAATTATTCTTTATTTTTTAGTAAAGTGTACGTTTCAGAGTTAGTGTACATGGAATAGACAAAAAACACAGCACTGTTGTGGTTCCTGATTATGCGTGTCACAATGCTTTGATATGTATAGTTTACTTTAACCTAGAATGTAGATCTCAAAATGTTGTGTTACTGATTGTATTTAACAATGGCAGATGTCTGGAAAATCCTGTTTCCTTCACTGCCCTTTAAATCTGAGTCGAAGTGATGTAAATGGTAACACAACCACTGAACGGTGACACAGAACCCAGCATGCCATGAGTGGCCCGGAAAGCTGAGAGTACAACCACCTAAGACTTCATTTGAGCTGAGCGAGAAATAAGTTTGGGCCTACCGATAATAACACTTAAGAGGCCTAACGATGGTAAAGGATTAAGGAGCAAAACTTGAGGGGGGAGTTGCTAATTAATAAACTTCTCTAAACACTTTCTGAATTTTGACTATCTTAGCTTTCATTATCGCACCTTAATTTCTTTGTAATAATCGTATTAGTTTAAGAAAATACTTTACGTCATTGTATTTCTCTTTAAAATTACAAATAAAAAATGAAAAAAAGATTGTATTGCAAATGAGGATGAGACTTGGATGAAGCATACCTGTTATAAGACAAAAAGGAAGACAATGGAAAGGTGTCAGATGCCGAACTACATTTGAATGGAAACCAGTGATTGAAATCGCAAGCATCAGAAATAAAACAAGATTTTTTTTAAGATTTTACCATGGCATGATAAGTGCCTTATAAGGATGAATTACAATTATGTCAAATAGCTTAAAAATGTAATATGAAATGTACAAAATATAATTTGGTGTTGCTTAATTTTTCAATAAAATGTTTTATTTCAATTCATATGTTACTTCTGATCAGCCCTTGTAAATAAACTTTTACATTACATTTAGGAACTACATTACTTAGTACATTTAATAATAATAGATAATATGTCATAAATTCAAAACTGAAAGCTGTCATTTTTTTTGTTTGGGTTAATAACATTTAAGGTACAATCAATGTGAATGAAAATTAAACAATCGTCAAGCTTGCTATGGCCAGTGCTAACTACCAGAAATAGCAGTAACCCCAAATGAGACAGCCTCACCATGAAAATCTGATTACATAATTGTACGATGTCTGCTAGATAAAGCACTAAACAGAGGCTCTGAACTCTTCCTTACCCAAATATGTAATGTTTCTGGTTGGCATAATTATGTAAAATGTTACTTTTTCTTTTGTTGCAGCCAGCTGATGTTTACTGTTATTTTGATAGTCACAAGGACAACACTCTCATACGTTGTGTAAAATGGTATGTTTCCATAAAAATGCAAGCTAAATATTGTTCATCTACATCACTGTGAACAATGGAAATAATACTGCTCTCAAAAACATTTTTATTAATGACATCCTATTTTATATACTTTACATGGGCTTTCATAGTGTATATATATATATATATACATATATGTATTTAAGAGTATGGTTTTAGAATTTTTTTTTTTTTTCGTATAATGAATTTAAACACCCAAAGTGTGATTTTGTGAAGTTTCCTAACTCTCCAAAATACCTCAAGCTATTGCATTTTTTTTAACCAGCCAAACCATGAAAAGATAAAATGCCTAGGTGCTAAGATGCTAATAAAATTTAATAGGTTAGTTGGTTTGTCAAATGTCTGACTGCCAGAGATACCTCATACAATAGGTACACAATATGTCTGTTTATTTTTAAAATGTATTTGACACTATACAATTTTGTATTTAGTTTTTGTCTTCATTGTTATTTTCTGCTCTACACTTGCAGAAGCCAATGCCCGTTGTCTGGCCAGAGTTTGATACTTAACAAAGTTAATTTCTGTTTAAATAACATTTAACCCTGGAAGCGTCTATCAGAAATTTCAGTGTGCCCTGGTTTTTTAGGTTTTACAGGGTCTCGTAAATTTTGAATAAAATCTTATATGTAATAAAGTGTTATATATAGTTTTTCTTGGTAAAAATTAATAGAATAAAGCTATGTAGTTTTGAAGTAAAAATAAAAATAAATTTATTTTTACAGTATATATTGTATTTAGTGTTTTACATGCAAAAAATATATTACATAACATTATCCGCATTATAATAGAATATAAGATGATTCAACAATCCAAAATAGCCACATTGTAGGAAATTTAGTTGTGAACACAAGAATATATAGTGTTATAGGGTGGAAAAAAAAATGGAATTAATGTTTATGCTTACAGAGAAAAGATCAAAGTGGTAAACTTTTACCAATTTTCAGTTGCTAAGCGACACAATGAATAACCATAATAAAATTTACTTTCATCCAAATTAATGTTTTTTCTACCTTTTTATGAAGCAAGCTGATGTATAACTCAGTTTTTTATTTGAAAAATTAACAAAAACAAAACAAGTTAAAACACTTCAACTTCTGACTTAACAAAGTCAGTCAAGTCAGATTCCATTTTAATGTTATGAATATCACTTTATATACAAGGATCACCTATTCTGAAGTATTATGTAATCAACAGTATGAGAAAGCTTTGCTCAATTTGAACGAAAAAATTCTGAACAAAGAACAAACATCAATCTCCTCTGCACAGAGGTTAACAACAAAATCACATCTGGAAAAACCACACAGATTTTCAACTACAAACAGGATAAAAGAAATAAAAAACCACTAAACATAAAAGTCAACTTATAGGTTTTTACTTATGTATAATTAAAAGTCTTTGACAGGTAATAATGCATTTAGCAGTAAAATACAAATAGACCCTTTCGGGGACCATTACAATTTGAAAGTTACATGATCGACACCAAATGGATTGGTTGCGCTTCCAGGGTTAAGTAATAAATAATGTGATGTAATAAACAGAAACAAATGTATGACACATACTTCCTTACTGTGGCATGTTTTCTGTTCTTGTTCTTATAATATGAATATAACTATTTTCTAAGTTAGAGATGTAGCCTCACCACAACGTTGAAAACATAACACAATTAATTTTTTTTATTTCAGCCTCACTGTGGAAAGTCTGCAAAACCATCACAGAAATTGAGGAAAGATTCTTGATTGCAGTCCTTTTCAATCCTCTTCTTTTATGTCAATATCAAAATGTTCAGGGCTTAGGATGTTCAGTCATTAATTCACTTTAACAGCAGATCTCAGAATGACAAGGTTCAAACAGCCAAAATAATTGTTATTAACTATAAGCATCATTATGCTAGATAACATTATAATACAGTTCCTCTAAATAATGCACTTACTTTTGATAAAATAATGCAACCAAAGTTGAAGTATTTCAATGCTTGGAGATGTTTACTTTTATCAGTGAGAACCTTAATATTCTAGCATGATGACCATCTTTCTTTTGTAATACTAACGGTCGAATAATTTCACTCTGGATGCTATAAGTAAGCAAATTTCTTCGTAATATTCTTGTTAGTTAATTACATGTCACTGTTCAAAAAACTACAAAGAAATCACTTTTCAAGACATCAAATTATACAAACAACTATGTTATACGTGTAGGTCATATGGCTGATAACAACATACTATATTTACAATCTAATAAAAACTCTACTATGCACAAAATTAATGTATCGCACTTAATATTTTAAACATTGCAAAAGACCCTGGGTTTTCTAATAATTCTAAATCCATATTTTCAAAATGTAGGTATATATTACAACTAATTCCAAAGTTCTGGTGGATTTTTAAATTGTAATGAACACAAATAGTATCCAATGGGATGTTTATTTAAATTTATATCACTACCAAATCATGGTGTAGCATTAATTTTGTCGATCAATAAATATAAATGTTATGTTTTAACACAATAACTGATCACTTATGCTTGGCTTTACTATCTAAATTAACAGAAAGCTTAATAGTTTTGACGTCAATTTCATATATTTAAACCAATTTTCTTTCAAGATATACATTTTTCCTAAAAATCTGCAATCTCTGTATTGTAAAAAGGGATGATTGCTTACAACTTACAATTAAATTGAATACAACTGCCATTAGAGGCACTGACAGAGTATTTGTGAAGACTGAGGACTTTATTGATAAAAATTAATTATGTACAAATGTTGTTTGGCTGAATATTGTAAAGAAAGTAAAATATGTTTGTCTATATCAGAAGGATATCAGCAGTTATGTCACTCTCTGAAATGAGTGATATAAAGACAAAAAATTATTTGTTTATCTAACGAGGAACAGTTTACGACAAGCATATATAAAATGATAAAACCTCCAAACATTCTATGTTTAAAGTTTTGTTATTGGCAATGGACTTCCATGATAACAGGATGGTTATGGACATCTCCCTTAATTACATTACAGAACAACTTAAAATACAGTGTTTTGAGATATGGTAGTCTGTTCTTTTCTTCAGGAATGAAAACACTTAAAAGTAAATCATGAATATAAAGAATACAAATCAATTATAATGTTGCTAGACGCATCAAAGTCAATAGATAAAACAGAAATACAATACACAATGCTTCCACAACACAAACTGGGCGACAACTGCAGCCAATGATAAATACTGGGTATTGTGTTAGGAGGAGGAATTATAATCTGGATGTAATGGTCTTTTGTTTGTTCATCCTGAAGACCTTTAAGATATCTTGAGTTTCATATAATTTATTTATTATGTGATTGCCAGAAAGATTGTGGAAATTAGATGAGGAATTTAATAACATTTAAATAATTTACAGCACTTATTGTATTGTTAAGTATTTTTAAAACATTCTCAAGATAAAAATTTGTAATTATTTTGAATTTTTAGCAGTTTTCCATACATATCAAAAATGTCAATATAAATACAAATATTTTGAACAAAACAAAGAAAGAATTGTGAAAATTGGTAAAGATTAAAACAAAATTAACAGTTCCTGCACTTTTTCCAGAAGTCTTCAAAAATTGCTTAAAGAATGCATCATATTTTTTGATACCACTAATAAAATCCAACTAATGGCAGCTTTAACTAGTTCAACACATTTTCTCAAATTGGCATTAAAAGGATTAGTTTTCCCTGTTTTACATTGTTTTGGACTCTGCTGTAACATTAAGTGGCAATTTAGTCTGTTCTTCACAACATCGTTTTTAAAAATGTAAAATAATTTTTGAATCCTGTGTATGACAAGTCTAAAATGGAGATTTGAGGCTGATTTGTACATAAGACTTCATCTAAGAGTATTTAGAATTCTGAATACGATTTTAATATTCTAAATACTTATGCATAAAAAAATCTTATTTTGTGTGGTATCACACCTGAAGAAAAGAGATCAAAGATCTAAACTCGAAATGTTTCAGTTTTTTGAACGACATAACAATGACAAAGGTCATAACAATCCTTTAATTATCCTTGGATTCCCAAACATATTTCCAGATTATCAACCATCTTTAACAACCTTTAACTTCTTTCTCCTCCATGATTATACAGGGTCTGTATAATAAGTAACCGGCCTGACTTCAGGAAATTTTTTATTGGCAAAATATGTACAATTTTTCTTTAGAAATCTTCAAAGTAGTCCCCATTGGAGTCGATAACATGCTGATACCGTATTTTCCAATCCCTGAACGCTCCCTGGAAGTCGGCAACCTCGATGTTGTCTAGAGCCCTCGTCGTAGCACGTTGAACGTTTTCCAGAGTCCCGAACCACGTCCCCTTAAGGTGTCTCTTGATCTTGGGGAACAGAAAGAAGTCCGGTGGTGCCATATCCGGGCTGTAAGGAGGCTGTGGCAACGTTGCCCTTGACTGTTCTGCCAACTTGGCAGACTTGGCCAGACGTTTGGTGACGAGCAGGCAGGTGTGCGACGGTGCATTGTCGTGATGGAGAATCCACGAATCGGTAATCTCCGGACGGACTCGGTGAACCCGGGCGGTTAGTCGACGGAGCACTTCTCTGTAGTACTGGCCGTTTACAGTTTGACCAGGTGGCACAAACTTTTTGTGAACAATGCCTTTCATGTCAAAGAAAGCAATGAACATCGACTTCACCTTCGATTTGCTCATGCGCGCTTTTTTCGGTCGTGGTGACGCTGGTGTGTGCCACTCCGAACTCTGCCGCTTCATCTCAGGATCGTATTCAAAAACCCATGTCTCGTCTCCTGTAATAACGTGGTTGAAAAACTCTGGTTCGGTTTGCTGTCGATCAAGGATTTCTGAAGCGACAGCAACACGACGCTTCTTTTGCTCATCAGTCAGGTGTTTGGGTACCAGCTTCGCGCAGATCTTCTCATGCCCAGATCGTTCTTAATAATGTTTTGAACGGTCATCTTATCAATTCCGACCTCATCTGCGATAGCTCGAATGCTCAGACGACGATCACTGTTCAACACATCACGCACTTTTTGCACATTTGTGTCCGTGTGACTCGTTGATGGAGGACCGACGCGCTGTTTGTCATGGACGTCATCGCGGCCCTCCCGGAAATTTTTGTGCCACTGAAACACCTGAGTTCTGGTCAGAGCATCCTCACCGTAAGCCTCTTGAATCATTTGAAGAGTTTCCGTGGCAGTTTTCTTGAGTTTGGCACAAAATTTAATGCTAAAACGTTGCTCAATCGTACTCTCCATTTTCACTCCGACGGGGTAACTGAACATGCACTCTGCTCTCGCTCGATACTAACTCTCCAAGCGCTTGGAGGCAACTGCTGTAGCCCGGTTCCCTTTCACTAGACCCCCCACCACCACTACAGTACCAAATACCGGTTAGCAGACGCTTTGACGGAGCGGGGCAGGCTCAGTCCGGTTACTTATTATACAGACCCTGTATAATAAAACAAGGTGGTATTAGATAACAGTTGGCAAAAATATTATTGAAAATACTATAGAAGTGTTTGTACAATTTAGTGATATTGTCACATTAGATTTCTTCTAGAACCCACATTATAAGAATAAAAAGAATATTATGTACATATTAGCGAGTGTTTAAACTCCCTAATTTATTTCACTACAAACTTGTTACATTTACTTGCAGCAGCAATCAGTGACGTTGATATAGATACAATGAGGTTATATTCTACAAAATCTAAAATCAGGGTGTCAAATAAAACTTTATATTCTCTGAAATTATAATTTAAACACTATAATTTTATATTTTTGTACACAATGTTAAACACAGTTTGATTAGAACTATCTTTCAGTATTTACTTTTACAGTAATGAGTATTTACAATATACTTCAGATATTATACCATGGCCTGGTAAAAATGTATTTTTATTTATTAACCCTTTGACTAGGGAGTTTTTGTAGTATAATAATGCCAAAGTATGGTTTAAAAAATATATTTGGATTTGGATTACTAGATCAGACCAATAGAGACACACTAACATATCCAGATTGTATTAAATTTATTAAAAAATTTAAATATTTAATAATATATTTATACAACATGATGAACCCAATATTCTGTCAGTCTATTTACATAAACAAATTGAGGAAAAGTAAAAGATTATTCAGTTTAATGAAGTAACACAAGCTCTTATGGAAATTGAAATAGTGTGTGAAACAGTTAGGACTCTCATTATGCGGCACACTCTGAAAATACAATCAACCATAGTTTATTGTAAAAAATGGAAACTGCAAAAAGTGTTTCTAAATATTGTTGCTAAACAGATAGCACATATAAACCACAAAACAATGTAGAGAATGGAATACTGTTTAGTGCTATAGCTGTTATTAAGGAATACTGCTCATGGCTCTCCAATAATCTAACAATTACTAGTCAAAGGGTTAAAAACGTTGTTTTTATTAAAAATTTTCAAAGCTTGTGACCCGAATTACTATGGTAAACCCACATAAAATCATCCCCTTAAGTGTTTTAATATTACCAAGTTCACCGATCTTTGAAATCATATAGAGTAATTTGATTACATAACATATGTTTCAATTTTGATGGCCTACAATAAAAGCACAAAACTGCATGTTAAAATATTGCTTTATGCACAATTCATCAAACTAAAAATTGCAAAATATACAGCAGTAAAACAAGAAAAATAACATATATTAATACGATCTCCACAATAGTTATGTAATTCAACCATATTATACTATAATTGTAGCCATAAGAAATAAAATAGAACATCAAAACACATATACCTATAAACATTACTGATTAATAACTAGCTACTTTTAGAAGAAATGAATAACAAAACAATAATTCATATTATTTACAAAAGAAAATAATCCACAATAACTTCAATCACAGTTACCATCTAAAATAATCATACAATTTATAAGTCCACTGTTGATTGCACCCTTGTTATTCACTGTACATAATAATGTTGTTTATGTAACAACTGGTTGTGCTGCCATATTGTCACACTTGAACTTGTGCCGTAGTATTGGTCGATACGCAAGCGAGTCCCTTACTGTACTGCTCACATTTACAATTCTTCTGTCAGTCCTAAAATGCACACAAATTTTATGTTATTACCGTTAATATAGAAATGAATTTACTTATAGTGCTAAATTCATATACTGATTTTGATCAGTATGACATTATACTTATCTTGATGATAACGTATTAAAGATATTTTTGATTTGATTTGATTTAACTTTTTAATAATGTGGGGTGTATACAAATATGTTACTGGCTATAATATTATAGTTTATTGCTATTAACATTTTTCCGTTATAAAAAAAGACCCAGATTGACTATTCTTAAATTAGTTATATTTTTATATTATTAATGAGTGTTTAACCCATTAATCACTGAACATTCCTGCACCTAACCTCATTGTACAAATCCAATTAAATATGCAAAAAATGCAAGGGTTTAACAAAAGCTCTAACCAAAAATTCAATTTTATTGCTATTTGACTGAGCTATTGTTTTTATCTAATAAAACCATATATAACATAATGTAATTTACAAGCATGTGAAGTATATAAAATATTTCCAGAATAATTTTTAAAATTTCAATTATTTTGTAAATTCTGAAAGCAAGAATGTTTTAAAGTACAAAACATAATCCATGATATTTGGTGTATTTTTATAGAAAATTAAAATGTTTATGTGGAAATTTTTATTTCATTCATTTATCATTTTTTTCAATTTTATGTAGAGTTTTTGTAAAACATGACATTTGTGTTCTTCTTACACAAATCCAAGCAAACACGCAAAAATCACAAGGGTTTGGTAAAACTCACAAAATATTCTATTTTATTGTGATTTGGTTGATTGAGATTATAATCTAATTTTTGAGAAAACACAATCAAACTCATTAGAAGGCTCTGCCATGTTCGCTAAACTCAAACTACATCACCGTAATAAAAACAAAACAGTAACCAGTACACTATTTGTTTACTCAAAGCATAGATTATACTACAGAAAAAACATGTATCAGAGACTAAAAATTAACTGCAGTTTTACAAAATAAGACACTGATTGTCGTTTTACCGGAATATAACATTACGTAACTGTTCAATTACACTTAACTGGTCAGAAAAGTCACAAAATATAGTGTATACCTTGATTCACGTTGTTTTTCTGGGGTAATACATATTTATATGTATATTACATGATCTTTTGTTTCCTTTTAATACATAAAATTGATTATTTGAACCCATAATAATGTTTAAAAATATATTTAATAACGTGAATCATCATCATGATGACCGTACTCTTCTCACGTGTTTTGATACCGCATCGGCCATCACGAGATGGTACCGTGATAAGTGGTTAATGGGTTAAGTAAGGAATAATCAGTATTCTTAATATTTATTTTATAACTCCCCATTAATACTGGGTAAAAATATCCATATCACAAAACAAAGATACTGTGATTTTTTTATGTCAAGTCCAGTCAGCAAAGAAAGAGATATGTAAAAAAATAACTCTAATTATATCTTGATTAGGTTACAGAAAATGAATGTGTTCCTTTAAAAATTTAGATAAATTACTTTTGGCTAATTTCCTCAACTTTGGTTTAAAAAATGAAATTGATTTAACCCTCCTACTGATGACCGACAGCATCAATACCGCTTGTGGTTTGATAAAGACGGCACAGCTGTCGGTCAACTTTCCGCTATTATTACATGGAAACCATTGAAGTTATTAACCCTTTTAATCCAGTCATTTTTTTCAGTGACCATGCGAAAAATGCCAGCCTATTTTCAAAAAGTACATGCGAAGAATGCCAGGCCCTTTTTCCATAATTTGACAACAATTTTTTTAACCCTTTAACGAGTATAGGTGTTTGTTACAAAGTAGTATTGACGTTCCAGAACGTCATATTAAAAATCATGTGAAAATAGTAAGGACGTTCTAGAACGTCAATGAATTATGACTTATATTACAAGTACTAGCTCTTATGTTTTTCCTCTATGGAAGAAATCCGCCCACTGTTCCTAACCTTAAAAAACTGAGCGCAGTTTCCCGCGTAAATACTGTCAGCTGCTTTCAACTACAGAGCGGCTGTAAAGTTTTTTTCCGCACACAGATTCCCGCGATTTCTACTGTCAACAGCAATTGGCGCTAACAACTTCTAAAGTCGCATTCTGTTGCTACGTTGTAAACATTCACTTTGTGCAGTTTCTTCTACAATGATGAAATAGTGTAGTTTATTGTTCTCAAGTCAGTTTCCTTTTGTGTTGTGAAATGGATCCAGAACGTAACTTACGTAGTGACGACATAAGAAGAGGGCTGTACGAGTGGAGTGAAGGATTGTAATCAAACAAAACAAGAAAAGTGGGTTTTGTGACTTTAGACTAAACCTCATCCGACAAATATTGGAAACACATCACACTCCAAGAGAAGGAAGGCTGATAGCCGCGGCGCCGAGGGTCGTGCTGCCGCCAGCCGCTACCAGACACCAACATCCGCTCCGCCTGCCCGGCAGACACTTCCCCCGCCCACTGCCGACGCCAGAAGGTCAGACACGGAAGACACAAAAGAGATGCTACGTCTGTTCTCATTCCTCAAGCAGAGAAAAAAAGAGGAAGGATACGACGTTTGAATGTAAAGAGTGTGGTTTGCCACTGTGTATACATCCATGTTTCGAGCACTTTCACACAAAAATTAAATTTTAGCCTTTGTGTTTTCTCAACAAAAGTAAATGTTAGCTTTTTATAGTAATAATATCTGATTTTCATTAAAAATAAAACAAAATTTTTCTTACTATTTTGGGAGTGTATTATGTTTCACATCCTTACTTCTATGAACAAATTATGTAGTGACGTTCCAGAACGTCATTACTCCTTAAAGGGTTAAAATGTATAACTTTTTTATTTATTGAAGGAAATTATCCATTGAGGTGTTGTTTTTTATGTAATAATGTGGAGTGTTTAAAAAAAATAAGTATTAAAATGTTTACAAATTTATATAATTTATATTTGTAAAAAACAAAAAATAAAAAAACAAAAATTTAAAAAAATGAGTTTGAACATATAAAAGTACCTTTATTATTAGCCTTAACTAAAAAGTAGTTACTGGCAATTGTACTATATTTAATTGTTAACACACACACCAAATTTGAAGAACTTCCCTTGATAAATAGAGAAGTTACAGCATTTTATTGATAACCTTGTAGAGTCCACATTTTACAGTAAAATTCAATAAGACATATTTTGGTCAGTTTCATTCAAAATCACTTTATTTACACATGTTGTTTAGCCCAATGTATAAAATTGTTTGTTAAAATAATAAAGAAAGTAGGTTACATAAAATTAAAATTAATTATTTACAATATAGGGTACATAATTAAAAAATGTTTAACACTTGTGTTTGCCGAAGCACAAAGTATGTATCCCCCTCTTTTACTCATGGTCAAATCTATTTGCAATAATTACAAAACTAATAATAATATAAGCAAACTGAAATAAACAAAAGAAAAGCACGAATAATTCCCATTAAAACATAACCTAGCAACAACGTATTACCACAGCAACCAAAGACGCTCACTGAATGATTAGACGTAATTAATGAGGTTGAAAACAGCTGATATACGTCATCACATGTTGAGCATAGAGTAAAAAAGATTTTATTGTATCAATAGTAGTAGTGTCTAGATACAGTATGCAAAGTTTAGTGGCATTTGGTCAATAATTAAAACTACAATATAACAAAAACCGGACGAGCGCCCCCAGCGCACGTCGGCATTTTTCATAACACCTAGTGACGTGCGCTTGTGGCACACGTCGGCATTTCTCGAATAAACAGTGACGAGCGCTCGCGGCGCACGTCGGCATTAAAAGGGTTAAGACATAACTTCCACCAGTCGAATTTTCTACTCATAAATACCAAATCATTTTATATAGTTTATATTCGTTGTCAGCTAATATCAATCCTAATTCCACATGGCATACAGCTAACAGACTATGCAGCTGGTGATGTGCTGCATGGCCTAGATGTTCTTTGTTGCTAGGTTATTACGAAGGCTAGTTATTTATAATTAATTGTTATGTTGTAAAATGGGCGATCCTCGTTGTTAAAACAATATACTTGACCTTTTGGGAGATGAAAGTATTAGTTCTGACGATGAAAGTGACATATTGGAAAATAAAGTACATTAAGATATTTCTTTGTCAGATTTGTTGTCAGGTGGTCTGGATGATTATAAACCAGTGGAATGTGAATTGGGTTGTGAAATTGATAGTGGCAGTGTAAACAATTCATCATTATCTGATATTCCTCTTGCCCAAAGAATTCATCAAACGCCAATATGGGTAAGCAGTAAGCGCACTACAAAAAAAGAGGGTACATACTTTAAATTTTGATTAAAAAATTTTTGTGTTAAGAATGAGTGTATATATGTTATAATCTTTCTGTTCAATACAAAACTGTGTACATTTTGTACACTTACAGTATCTTACTATCTCAAGCCTTGTAAAAGATACATGGAGCGAAACTTAGAAATAAAAAAATTTACAATACACATTTTTCAATTTTTGTATAAATAAAATTAGCACTCTAGTAATTGCATATTTTATTATTTTAAATTTTTCTCTGCTTAAAATTGATATATAACACTTATTACTTGGCATTTAGCACATCTTCTTAAAAAAATCTTAAAATATGCTGCGCAAAGACAAAACCCAGTGTATTATTCTGAGAGTTTCTTATTATCAGTCGAAGGGTTAAAAAATAAAGTTAATTAATGTTAATTTGTATATGGACTTAAACTAGGCTTAAAGTTAGTGTGGGAGGCTTTGCTTTCATCCCACAGAAGACAAGATGGTTTGGAAGAGAGTGACTTCAATGGACCGATGTTTTACATTTTAAATTTCGATATAGAAGTAGTAAGGGTGGAGTTTCACACCATATTTATATATGTTATACATTAACTAGAAAGTCCTTTTGCATACAAATGAACACATACAATGACAAAAATCTCCTTTTGCCACCAAATGGTGGGAAAGGATGCTAAACGCTTACTAATTGAAGTTTGTAGGGCTAATTTGAAAACATTGTATGAGAACAACCCTAGATTTTACTGTCAGTAAACAGTTTAGCTAGCTATAAAAATAGTATTGTAGATTAAGCAAAAATGTTCAAACTTTGAATGAAACCACCCAATCCAACAAAATAACTTCCATCACATGTATTAATAAGTTATTGGACAAAGTCATATGATTAACAAAATTTGTTTACTCCATTTGTATTGTTACCAACTTGGTTACACATAAAATCAACGCAACCAGAGTTACTTTTTGACAGAGAGAAATTAAGACATATTGGAAAAATGTATACTATTTTCAACACTGATATAGAGGTACTCCGAATTTCAATTCTCTAGGTCAACTTATTTGACAGTTATCATTTGCACAATCAGATTTTGTTATCAGTAAATGGTGAAAGACTGTAAAATGCCCAGCCAAGAAGGTAAGTTCTTTTATTATGAATTTCAACAATAGCTAAAATTGTAGCATGTAACTTTTAAGATTTATGAGTGTAAGTGGGTGTTAACCCCTTGAATGCTGTGATACTCTTGCAGTACTGACACCTCACTGCGGGGTTTTTTTGCCACTTGCAACCAAAATTAATGTTAATCATTTTATTGGCAAAAACAATATTATACAGCACTCTGAGTACTATTTATTTAGAGGGCCAGTTCCAGAATACAATAAGGAGTAATTAGGGGGAAAACCCGTATTTTTTATATAATGGGATGGTGGGGGGGAGGGGGGTTGAAGGAACTAAAGATGGGTAGGAAATTATCTGTTTATAATTCTTTAGCAAGTGAAAAATAATACTCACAATGAAAAGAAACGTATTTATTTAGAACATTTGTTTGTATTTACACTTTGTAAAGCTCTTTGAGTTATTATTCAATAATTTTTGAGTTCGTGGAATAGTGCAAAACACGGCACCACACACAGCCCAACATCGCATTCAGCGCACTGGTAGCGCGATTCGCGGCGTTTCTGTTCTCCTTGTTTTGTGTTTTTACAAACGTGACAAATACGTTGTGCATTTTTCTTTTTTTCCGTGGATGGTACAAGAGATGGAAAATGACGCTGTGTTAGACGCATTGGATTATCACCCACAGAGGGTCGGCCACCTTTCTGTTTTGTCCGTGGTTCCAAATTATCAGCCATTATTTGGCGAACAAGCTCTAGGTGGAACTGCTGCAACGTTGGTTTTCTGCCTGTTTGACAAAGGTATATGGCATGTGCATTTAATATAGACATATCCAAAAAATGGAAAAAAAGCTTCTTATACCATCGAGTAGTTCGGCGTACACATTCTACATTGACGATCATCATGTCCGACCTGTCAACTGCTCCCATGTTTTGGTTGTAGTCATGAACAGATATGGGTTTCACAATGGCCGCTTTTGTTTTTCTGTCTAGTTTACCAGTAGATACCATCTCATCTTTGTGCTCCGATGTCAGCATGACAACTTCTCGTTTATCAATCCACCTGACTGCTATACTTGTGCCATTATTTAGGGCTTCCCGCTCACCTACTTCTAGCTCTTTCTGAAACTGTGGCATTCCCAATCTTATAGATTTTACTGTCCCACAAGCATTAGTTTTGTTTTTGTGCAAAAATGTAAATAAGTCGGGACTGGAATACCAGTTGTCAATAAATAAGCAGTGGCCTTTGTTGAGATAATTTTGGAGAAGAGTTGTCACAATTGCTCCGGAAATACCAAGATTTTCGGAATTGGAGTAGTCAGTGTCTTTCCCAGTATAAACAATGCTATCAAGTATGTAACCCGTCTCACAATCACATAACAGGAATAATTTAATTCCAAACCTACTTCTCTTTGAGGGGATGAACATTTTGAAGCCAAGCTGTCCTTTGAAAAGCAACAAACTTTCGTCAATGCATAGATTTCTAAATGGTTTGAAGTTGCGGGAAAATGCTGCCCTGAAAATATCAACCACTTCCTTTATTTTACTAAGTTTGCCATGAGCGGGAGGAAGTGTATTATCAGAAAAGTGCAATAAACGCAAAATAATAAAATACCTGTCTCTAGACATGCATTTAGAGACACTATTCTTATGAAGAGGGTCACTCGACCAATAATCTTCAATGGCTATTTTTTTGTTATGTACCATCAACATTGTAGTAGCCAAAAATAACTTCATTTCTTTCTTCGTAATTGGGACCCACTTTTTCAATCGAGAGTGTTCTGAAGGGGGGGATGTGGAAACAATGTACTCAAACTGTTTGTTTGTTTCCAAAACAATTAAATCTAACAATTCGTCAGTAATAATTTTTTCAAAGCAATACAGTTCAGAACAATTCTCTGAAAATGTGTCTGAATCCACTACCCCACTTTCCGAATTATCAAATTCAAAAACTTGTGGAATAAAATCAGTTGATGTCCATGAATGAGTGTATTTAGTTTTATTTATATTAACCCCTTCGTTTTTATTACTTTGGTTTTTTGATTTTACTTTAGGTTTTGAACAGTTTTTTTCTCTCTATCTTATTCTTTTTTCTATTTACATTAGAGGTAGTTTTTTTTCGTTTAGAAATTACCCTACTCGGTCCAGGTAAATTCTGTTCCTCAACGATGTCAAGATCACTAACCTCCTCTAATAATAGTGTATTACAATCAAGATCCAAGTCGGATTCAGATTCACTTACCGATAATGTTGGCTGGTATAAAGGGTCAGTATCAACAACGTCATCATCCTCTGATAAATCACTCAAATCCAATCCTATTTCAGAACTCGGCATTTCTAAAAATCTTCTAATCTCATACTCGCCTTCGTTATCCATAGACATAATGGTAGTCTAATTATCCAACAACAACAAAATTATGTCCAGTAGTAATACTATACTAGTAATTATATTTATATAAATAAACACTATATAAATAAAACACCTCAATAAGTCCGAAAACACATAAAAGCACAAGACAAGACCACTTCTGTGACTGACATTTGACAAAACTTATTCAGAACAGAAATGCACGTGGTTTTGTGGTAGTTGAAATATAATATATCAGGTAGCAGCACCAATCAACAAGAGAATAGTGTCCAGATAGTTCATATTGAGGCCGCTAGATGGTGTGGGCCCCTTTGTTCAGTAGTAGTGGACTACAACAAAGAGATACATCGTGTTCCGTACATTTACGGGCGTAGCAGTGAGGGCTCCGCGCGGACGAAAACGTATATGTACGTTTACAGCAGTCAAGGGGTTAAGAGTTAATGTTTAGATGTATGGTCAATAATTGACTCTTCTTAACTACATTCCCTATTCTATATCCTCCAGGTTTTCTAGTGGTCTCACGAAAAATGTACAAAAAGTGATTTTGATAAAAGTGTTGCATAGATTAGTAGGATAAGAGGTTGTAGAAATAAACATTTTTTAATACACTTCTTGTCAATGTAGTTATATAAACAATTGAGAGCTAAGTAAAGGCACTACACTTAACAGGAAGGTAATTCATCTCCACGCATCATGGTTAACGTGATATTTAAAAATTTTCACCATGTCCACACTGCCCTCAGCACATTAAATTCCCATAATTTACTCTTAAGTACTGTTTCTTTTCTGTTTTTGTGGGCTTCTGGTTACTCCTTTTCCAATTCTCTTTGTCATCTTTAAAGATTGATGTTTCAATGAATAAGAGTGAGTTACAAGATATTCTTGACCAACAGACCAAAACGATGAATTGGGAGAAATGACCCTGTCCACTGGCCTCCACTGATCTTATCTAGCTTGTCTTTTTCCTTTGGAGCTATATAAAGATGCAAACAAAACACCAATAAATGATGTACAAATAGTCATAGTGCATATTGAACCTCTATAAATCCCTCTAAAATATTGGTAGTCTATGATTATTTTTTATATTATCAGACAATCTCAAAGGTTTAAGAATGACAGAAATTGGTTTGGTGGGGATTTTGTGTAGATTTTATTTAGTAATTTATTAAAAAAAAAACCAATTAAGAATCGAAATTTGAGAATCGGGAATGGATTTTTTAACATTTGCAATCTGAATGAAGATTAGAAGATTGACAGGAGTTGATAATCAAATCTGCGGTGATCACTGCAACATTAATGTCAGCAGTACACAAATTGCCATTCTCTAAAATGTGTTTTTCCTTACTTTTTGTTTTAAAGACTGTAAATAGATAATCTAATTTACAAATAATCATATTTTGTAAATAATATTGTGCTTGCAGTTAAGTACTTTTTATATTTACGTTCAAGCAGTGCTAAGAGTTTGTTGAAAATATTAGTGGACAACGGCTGATCTCAGCATTATAAAAATTACTGATTACTAAACCGAGTTTTTGTTGTACTTTATTCATGAAACATCTAAAATTATAATCCAATATACAAATTATCGTACTTTTGTTAATAGTATTTTGCTTGCATTAATATTCTCTATATTTCAAGTGCATACATTACCGCGAGTCTGCTGAGTCTATTCGTGGATGACCTCTGATATTGTTGTACACTGTTTAACCCTTTCTGGGCCAGGCGGCAATATATTGCCGCCATAGATCGTGTCTGAAAAGCGCCAGGCGGCAATATATTGCCGCCTTGATATTCGTCGTTTTCTTAAATAAATACGACGTCAAATGATTAAAGTTTTATGTTTTTTTTATTCCCTGGTATATTTGTAGATAGTTAATATGAATATAATTTTTATTTTGGAGGTCTATGCATTTTTATTTCGTAATTGTCACGTGACATTATCAGGTGACTCGATCTATTGTTGTTAATTCTTTATGCTTATGCTTTATGTGTAATCGTACTATTGTATGCTGGATTCTTCTTCATTATTTTATTTTGTGGTTGTAAATATTAGTAGTGTTACCTGCTTAGCTATTGTGTGTAGTAGTTACAATGACTGACAATTTGCGATCTCACGGGAGTGAAATTGTAAGTAGCATATTTGTAAATAGAAAAAGTGTAAATAAATTTCAAATGAAATTGTGTAAATATTTCTTGGTAAATAGTGTTTTTAACTGTATTGAAACTGTTTATGGATCCTACAATCATCTGTTTACCGGTACATCCATAATGTGAATATTTATTTTAAGTTTCTTGCAGTGTAAGTGTCAGTTGCGTTATCACTTGTTGCGAATTACAATTATGCGTATTTTTACAAAATGTGTCATAAAAAATTTATTTATGAGAGAAATAACTCAACATTTTGTATGGTTGTTTCTTTATAAATGTACAATATAATAACATAGCTTCCCACAGTAAAATTATTTTTCCTTTTTTAGTTAGTTACAAAAAAAATTAAAAAAAAAAACATTTTATGTAATCCATTAAAACATTATTTTTTTTAAATTTTAAATTACTTAAAACTACATCTATATACTTTTTTGTTGATAGTATATATCTATACGAGTAATTTGGTGCAACTTTTAGGTCATTCTCTAATGTTTATGAAAAGTTATAAATTTTAATCTAAGAGACTGCAAAATCGCCAATTTTAGCCTGGCACTTTTGACTAGTCACAAGGGGATATGATATATGAAAAAATTTTGCAACATCTCATATTTGGTCCTGGCCCTGAAAGGGTTAAAAACTGTAGATAGATAGATAACCTAATTAACAACGCCATGAATCATCCAACATGGCGGACACCCATCATCTAGTGTGAAAGTGATCCTACATTTTAGTGAAGTTTGAGTGGGAAAATCAACAAAGTACCAACTTAACTGCACACCAATCAATACTTCTAAACTGTAAGTAAGTTTAGTATCATCTATTTAAGGAACATTTAAATACCTTGAAGACAATAAAAATCCAAGAAAACTTTAAGTAACATCACGAACTAGATCAAAAACTGCAACAATTTTTTTCAAGATATATCACATAATATAACAAACTCAAGCAATTCTCTAACTAATTTTATTATTTTATAGCACTACTTCACTACTGATATTTATTTTTTCCACTGACAAACAAGTAAATAAATAAGATAACAGGCTGAATAAAACCTAAACAAAACAGTGACGTCATAGCCCAACAAGACACTATCTAGAGCACCAGCTGCTAGAAAACAGATAGAGCCAGCTATTAGGTCAAGCAGATGGGAATATTTGCTCGACACCTGCTGACAATGCGTCTGTGACGCTGACCTCAGACAACACGGCCTCTACTTACTGGCTGTCATCAGCAAATACTTAGCTTGTAGCAAATCACTACTTACAGAGTATTATCTATGTTTTAAATATCTGACATTTTTATTTATCATTTTCTACTTTTACTTAATACAGACTATTTTTACTAAGAATTTTCTATTAATACCTCTACTAAACTGACTCTGAAATGCCCACTAAATATCCATGTGGTATATGGCAATATTGGAGTAAAATATTCTTGGTATTAAATGCACAGGCCTATGTGCAAAATGGTACCATGCAGGATGCCAAAATATTTTAGAAAAAGATTTAAAAAAAAGGGCCACTCATGAAATTGAAAAATGGCACTGCATGGCATGCAGGAAATCTAAAACACCACCATTACCAAACCGAATTGTTGACTCAGAATCACTAAATACCTCAGACACCCTACTGGAACTAGAAATGAGTCTTATTGAAAACAACCTAATAGAAGGCTCTAACAGTCGAGAGGACGACCTCCAAATGGCTGCCAAAATAGGATCAGCATTAGTAGCTGAGAACGAATTGCTAAAATCAGAGAAACTAGCACTCCAAAACAAACTTATCAGTATGGAGGGGAAAATTGGAAGAGATGGAAAACATTGAAAGCAAATATATTGACAAAAATTGAAAATCTTCTACAGTTAAATTCAGATATTCAAGCCCAACTTGAAAACGAGAAGAAACTGCGCTTAGAAATCCAGAATTCATCTGAGGATAAACGACCTTAAACTGGTCAAATGATTGATAACTATGCAAAACAAATAGTAGAACTAGAAAAAAGCAACTCCATACTGCAAGAAAAAAATTCAAAACACAGAAATAACAGCTGTAGTATGCAAGAGCTCATATTCACAGACTTCTCCTATGGGGGATGTCCAAATATATGAGACTAATCAAACCGCTGTACTATTGGAAATATCAAAAATGAACTCAAAGCTTGACCAAATGGAGCTATCTATTAAGACCATGGCTTCAAGTGCATTTTGCCAAAAAAATAAATGATACTCTCGCAGGAGTCAGTCAAACCTGTAGCAAATTACTTACTTTATCTACAAAGACAACAAATGCAGCTTCCTCTATTGACTTACCTATAACACATGTCAGCCCAACTACAACGCCAGGAGTCAGCCAAACCTGCAGAAAAAAACTGAACAATACCCTGACTACATCACCAACAGAAAAAAATCCATTCCCAACCTCAGGAGTCAGTCAAACCTGCAACCAAAAACTGTTTATACCTGCAAGGACAACAAAGGCAGAGCCCACTATTGCCTTACCCATGACACATGCCAAGCCTAACTACAACGCCAGGAGTCAGTCAAACCTGTAGAAAAAAACTGAAGCATACATTGACTTCACCACGGACAAAACAAAACATTTCAGTGACAACAGGAATGAGCAAAAAACGGACTATAAAGACTAATCAGTTTTAGTGTCTCCCTTCAAATGGCAAAAGCTGCTGAAAAAATCCAACATACAGCAATCCCAACTACCTACAAACACTAATAGAATTTCACAAAGTGAAGCCACTCAAACTTCAACTCCCATAATTGTACCGGAATCTCAGCCAGAACCACATGAACATTTTTTAGTCCACACCTACCAGAAGCAGACCAAATTCAAAACCAGATACTTCATAAACTCAAACCTCAAAAAAGCCCCAGAAAAAAATCTAATTATAATGCATCAAAACATTCGTGGACTTGATAAAAAGATTGATAGGCTAAACCACCTTCTAAGCAATAAAAATCCCAATATCTTGGTGCTTACCGAACATGGCCTCAAAAGCAAAGAATTAGAGAGTACTAAACTCGAAGGATACTCTTTAATAGCAAACTTTAGCAGAGAAGACCATAAGCTGGGAGGTGTAGCTATTTATGCAGAGGACACTTTAGCAGACAGCACCAAAGAAACCGCTATATTCCCACCTATGTCAAGAGTTCTGCTGTGAAGCGGCTATGGTGTCGGTAGAATCAATTGACAGAAAACATACACATCCTGGGAGTATACCGGTCACCCAGAGAAAATACAAGGGCTAGTATAAATGTTCTGTCAAACATCCTAGACTACACACAAGCACACAATAAACACCTAGTGCTGATCGGAGATATTAACATAGACAGGATGAAAAAAAACCATAGACAACACAATCTTAGAAACTGAACTGCACACACACAACATCAAAAGATTGCCCTTACTTGCCACCCGCATTACTCATGACACAGCCACCCTCAATTGACTGTATATGCACCAACATACCTGAGTATAACATTGACACAGTCATTCTACAAAACAGGACTTTCTGATCATACTGCTCAGATATGTCAGATAAACGGCTATGAAATAAACACTCTGCCGCAAACTTCCTTCAAAAGACAATTCAGTCCAACCAACCTAGATAAACTTGAAAATCTCTTCTGATGAACAAAAAAATGGGATACTATCAAATCTTGCCCCTGATGCTGACTCAGCTTACGATATTTTTCTGGAAGTCCTTGAAATTATCCCTTGACATTGCTTGCCCCAAGAAGAAAAGCAACAGGAAAACAAACCAAAAACCTTTTGTGCTATGACAATGAGACAAAATACCTCAAGGATATTTTCTTAAAGGCACTTTACAAATATGAAATGACAGGAAATATTCAAGATAAAGCAGTTATGGTGGAAAGGAAAAAAAAATTATGACAACAAACTTAGAACCCTACGACAAAATGCAAACTCACACTTCATTGAGTCAGCTGCAAACAAAACCAAGGCCATATGGACAGTCATTAACCATGAAAGAAAAGGACAACACAAAATCCTATCTCAATCCAGTATTATAATAAATGACAAGGTCGTGAATAACCCATCTGAAGTTGCAGAAACATTTTAACATTTTCTTCTCTCAAGTTGCTGAAACGACACTGAAACTTAGCAACCAGAAAACAGTTGTAAATCAGAATAAAAATGAAAATGACCAGTCTATAGTAGACAACTGCCAAACTGTTTTTAACTTAGGCCCCACAAATTTCAGAGAAGTAAGAGCTGCCATCTATTCCCTTAAATCAAAACCATCCAGTGGAATGGATGAATATTCAGCTAAAATTGTAAAGTATTGTGCTGATGAGCTTATAACCACCTCTAGTCAGCATAATAAACAAATCTTTTAGACTTGGCCAATTTCCTACTGCATTAAAAACAATCTAAAGTGTATCCAAAACATAAAAAAGGATCAACCACTGAAGTTCAAAATTACCGTCCTATTTCACTTCTTTTCAACATTTTCAAAATAATAGAAAAAGTAGTACTCAATAGGACTTATGACCTACCTAGAGCAGCATAACATAGTTACTAACTGCCAACATGGATTTCTTAAAGGTAAATCAACAACATCAGCTATCATCAGCTTTAGTAGAATACATAATTGACCAAATAGACAAAGGAAAATATATCTCTGCTCCTCCTCCTTGACTATAGCAAAGCTTTTGACTGTTTATGACATGACCTCATATCAGAAAAACTTAAATCTCTTGGCATTACTGGCATAGCAAAACAACTGGTTTAATGAGCTATCTGTCAGGGCGAACACAGGTAGTTGAAATACAGAACATTACACTTGGCCATAAAAACACCTACCAGTCAAACCCACAACCAGGTCACACGTGGAGTGCCACAAGGATCCAGTCCTGGGCCCAGTCATCTTTGTCTTATTTGTCAATGACTTCCCAGCCATACATCCAAGATCACAATACCAACTGTGTAATGTATGCTGATGACACAACACTCTTAATAAAGGATGACACTGCAGAAGGAGTACATACAACCGCCTGCAACTCCCTCTGCAAAGCACTGACATACTGCAGGAAAAATGACCTGGCTGTAAAATCCATCAAAAACCATACAGATTAACTTTAGTAAAAGAAAAGACTACATTCCAAAAATACCTGACGTAGAAATTGAAAACCATGTTAAATTCCTTGGAATCATTCTGGATGGAAATCTTGGCTGGACAGAGCATGTGGATGGCCTTTGCAAAAAAAATCAGCATAGGTATTTATGCTGTTTCGGCGCATAAAATGGATTGGGAAACCTAGAAAATGGCCAAAACAGCCTACTATTCATTAGTAGAAACCCATATGAGGTATGGGATTGCTGTATGGGGCGGATCCTCTGTCGGAAACCTCAACAAGGTGCTTGTCCCTGCAGAAAAAAAAAGCCATTAGAATCCTCGCTGACCTTGAACATCAACAAAGCTGCAGACAAGCCTTCCAAACCCTCGGCATAATGACCGTTACTGCTCTATACATCCAAGAAGTAATTCTACATGTGCACAGCCTGGGTCTTCAAACAGGGAAAGATATCCATTCATACAACACTCGCCATGCAGCCAACTACGTTCTGCCTCCACATCGCACAGCAATTTATGGAGAAAAACCATCTTATATCGGCCGGAAGTTGTGGAACGCTCTCCCAGAAACAATGAGAAGAATTGAAGAGGAGTGCCATACAAGGAAAAACTGCATGACATCCTAGTAAATCAACCATTTTATTCACTGGACGAGTTCCTCAACGCCTGCAATGAAACATGGAGATTTCAAAATGTACCTTGACTTTTTTTTTGTTTTTTTAACTGAAACACAAATGTATAAACATTCATCATCCATATTTATGTAATAATATTATGTGACTCTATAACTGTTCTTAATGAATATGTAATAAAGAAGTTTGTCTATTTGTCTATTTGTCTAACAAGTTATCGTGCTTCTGTCATTTATAATTTACTTGCATATTGCATGTTTATGTTTGCAATACCATGTGTCTGTTGCATATATACATATTTGAGGTGTGATCAAAAAGTTCCAGGACTTTTTATATACTATGGGAATGCAATGTCTCACAGCGATGCGGTTGGCAGCATTGTATTCCCTGACTCAACAGTAACACAGCTGTGTTTGCAGATCAATCATAACATCACTGAAAGTAACATTAGCACAGTTTGTTTGAGATTAGCTTTATAGAGTTTGGCTATTTTTTTGTTTAATGAAAATGAATGTGAAAGAAGAGCAACCTGTTTGTGTGAAGTTTTGTGTGCAACTAAACAAAACGTTTTCTGAAACGTTTTTGATGTTACAAGAGGCTTTTGGTTAAGAATGTCTAAGCCGATCATGCTGCCATCAGTAGTTCAAGAGGTTTAAAGATGGCCGAACATCCACAGACGACGATGCTCGTTCCGGACGCCCTTCAACGTCAATCAATGATTACAATGTTGCTAAAGTGAACGCTCTCGTACGATCAGACCGTCGACTAACAATCCGTGAAATGGCAGAAGAGTGTAACATTTCATTTGGTTCATGTCAGGAAATTTTAACTGAAAAACTTCAAATGGGTCATGTTGCAGCAAAGTTTGTGCCAAAACTGTTGACTGAAGACCAAAAACAACAACGAATTCATGTTTCTGAGGAACTTCTTCAAAAGGCAAATGACGACGAAAGCTTCTTGGATCATGTCATTACGGGAGACAAGACATGGGTTTTGGTTACGATGTGGAAACAAAAGCCCAATCATCACAATGGACATCAAAAGGCTCTCCAAGACCCAAGAAAGCACATCAAGTCAAATCAAATGTGAAGGTCATGCTTACGGTTTTCTTTGACTGTAAAGATGTCGTCTACTATGAATTCCTTCCACAAGGTCAAACAATTAATCGTTTTGTTTATCTCGAAACCCTCAGAAAATTGTATAATGCTGTGAGAAGAAAGAGACCTGAGCTGTGGTAAAGTGGTGATTGGGTCCTTCACCATGACAATGCTCCTGTTCACTCTGCATTAGTTATCCGTGACTTTTGTGTAAAAAACGCAATGACTGTCATTCCTCAGCCCCCCTACTCACCTGACCTGGCTCCAGCAGACTTTTTTCTCTTCCCGAAGCTCAAGAGACCCCTGAAAGGACGAAGATTTCAAACAGTTGACGAAATTAAAGAAAAAACGACGGAGCTGCTAAACACCTTTACAAAAGAAGAGTTCTCTGGGGCCTTTGATCAGTGGAAACACCAGTGGGAAAAGTGTGTAGCTTCCCAAGGGGAATACTTTGAAGGAGGCCAATTTGAATAACCTGTATGTTGTATGAATAAATGTATAAAAATTCAGTCCTGGAACTTTTTGACCACACCTCATATATACACACACACACACATATATATATATATATATATATATATATATATATATATATATATATATATATATATATATTTAACAAGTGAAAATCACTTTCAGCAAGATCAAGGCTGTAGGGGAGATAAGGAAAATCTTCCCAGTTGAACGAGTTCAAGAGTTCTTGCGTACAGTTTGACGTGTGAGGTAGGACATTGTCATGGCACAATTTTGGATGACAATTTTCCTTGGCAGTGTGGAGATGTTCCCGTTTTAACGGCTGGACGCTGACTGAGGTACACAGCATGAGCACACCAACCAATATATACACGATTGGCGTGCGCCTTGTGGCTTCAGGTGGGAAAGTTCTTTACTTTCTGAACAGCCCACATAGTTTAAGACACAACGATAATCTTTGTAAAAATGTCAACCTCCTAGGTCCTAGGTCATATTGATAACAAGCTAACCTGGGACTCATGTCAACCAAATTTCCACAAAGCTTTCCAGAATAGTCTCTTTTAATAAAACGTACATTCTGTATACATCTGAATTATCAAAGAAATGCTTACTTTGCCTATTTCTAGTCAACACTCAGATATGGTCTCGTACTTTTATAGCAAACCATAAACTCAAAACTTCTACTATTATTTTCTAAAAAATATACTGTATGGAATAACTCTGAGTTAATATAAATATGTGCATGACTAGAACATCTTTTTCTTTTAGAAAATATTTACCGAGGGGATGTTGGCGTGTTATCACAAGCTTAGTTCCTGCAACTCCTTTATCAACTGATCTTCCTTTTTCATCTTCTCAATTTGGTTAATTTCTAATACTTTTCCATTTGCTTTCTGTTCTTTCAGTCTTGATATCTCCAACAATTTCTAGAAAAAGGAAACAAAAATTCTAAATATTTAGAAATAACACAAAATAAATATAGAAAAACTGTATCAAATGCAAGCTAAATGACAGATCATTTCCAAAAATGAATAGATTAATCTAATTTCAATGCTCTATGAAATCACTTTAGTAAAAACAAACAAAAAAATCTAAAAAACACTTGTCTTTTTATCTACAATGATCCGTGGGGCAGAACAGTCTTTAAAGTATTATGTTTATTCGAATTTGCTTTAAATTAAATTATAAATTTTCTTGGACCTAATTTTTTTATCCATTGATAATACCACCAAAAATGGACCCTTAAAACAATGATTAGGTATAAGATACTGTCAAAATTAAGCTACAATTTTATAACATACAATATCTTCATAGGTAACTTATGGCAGATATAGTATTATCAACTAATGTATAATGGTTTTTGTAAACTTAAACATCTGTAGTATATACCTATTGACACATTGACACTAACTTTGAACACAAAATGAAGGAAAATTTTAGAAAGTAAACATTAAAACAGGATTATTAAAAAAAACTTACACTTTTTAGTTTCTTGATTTTTTTCAGTTTCTCTGGATCATCCGTAGTGATTTCCTCCGAGAGGATAGAAGGTCTAAAAGGTGCTGGTACACCGTTGGTTGTAATCTCTCCATTTTCCACTGCCTGTTGTCTGGCAGCCTTCTTAGCTTCTCGCTTCTTTTTCAGTTTCAGAGCAGCTTTTGAAGGATTTGCTAGAAAAAAGCGTTTATACGAGTAGATATCAGTTTTGGGTTCACTAATATTTTATCATTATTGTCTACTAAGATTCCAGTTCACTCAAAACATTGTTTACACAGTTATAATTTTGAGATATTCAGACCCATTGCATCAAGCAATCAGTTAATTGTGATGTAAGTTTTTCATTATTAACCCTTTGAGTGCCATGCAAAGTGGTGGAGGTCATGCAGCCAGTGCCAATCATTTGTTACAGGCCATTCCCCTCAGTGCCAAGCACTATTTTTATATTACTGCAGTATTTTACTAAAAAATTAACACCTTTCTTAAAAATTAACATAATGGGACACTTTTTGCTTTATTATTTAGGACAAGATACAGGACCATAAATTTAAAAAAAATATTTATATATGTGTAAACAAAAATACAAAAACAAAAAAACACATTTTTTTGTTTAAGATACAAAAAGTATTTATTTATTTTTGTTTTATTAGTGTTATGTGCCAATTTTATGTTTCCCATGTTAGTTGGAATAAATGTACCAAGTTTCACAAAAATACATTTATATATAACTGAGTTTTGAATTTTGTTATATATTGCCGCAAAATGCTGAAAACCTGCACCAACATGCACGCTTACTCTTGTTCATGTAAAATATATTTTACTAGTTTTAAGAAATAAAATCAAGGTAGATTATACAACTGTTATTTATTTACTATGAACAGACTTAAATTAATTACTTTGGGCTTATTTCATTAGGCCTATTATACTAAATCCTTCAGATGAAATAACTGAGTGAGTGTTTTAATCATATAGGCTAAGAATTAATTAATGTATTTTAATGTATTTTCACGGTCAGATTCCGTTATATGCGCTCAACGCTTAAACTTTTTTCAATGAACTTAGAACATAATAAAACGATGTAGTTGAGTAACAGAACTAACATTCCATCAATCAACAAGCATTTCCAGGTATTGCAATCGGTATTGTTGTCGCTGTTATCTTATCTTTCTCGAGAATCCCGATTACGGTAGGCCGCACGGCATCACATAATTATTTAAGTTTTTTTGCACGGTACATAATTGACTTTCCATTACAATTCAATTTATATTTCTGATCAGCCCCTCTAGAATTTGATATTTTACTGATAGGTACTATCTCGAAGGATTTTTTTCTTTCGTTGACATCAGCGCGGGGCAGCACCGTGCTGCCGAAGCCCGCGCTGATGGCCGGAGGCACTCGCATTTTGGGTGGCAGAGTGTGATCAAGAATAAAAACAAGTTTTGTGTGTTTTTTTCAATAAAGAGTTTAGTTTTTGTTTGGTAATGTTTACTTTTGTTGAATTTTTGTGTTTGGAGAAATGTAGGGGTGTGGTCGATATAATACGTAAGTACCCTTTTTTCTTAGCTAGTAACCAATTGTAATTCATTAGAATCATTAGTAAATGAAAAATTAGCGTTGGGGGCATAATGTTAGTTCTGTTCAAGAATCAAGAATCAAGAATCAAGAAGTTTATTAGCCATTGGTCACAACAAATATGAAATAGGCATCGTCAAAATATACAGCACTGATATTTACAACAACAAAATTAGTTATTACAATATTGTACTATAATTATACTAATTTTATGACCAAGTAACAGGTTTTAATATAATCTATGAAGAGTGTGCAACATGGTTTGTTAATTACGTTATAGCTAATACAGTATAGAAAAATCAGAAATCTACAAATCAAACTAATCAAAAAATGATATTTATGTCACAATCTAAAAAATTCTTTTAAAGAGTAGAATGGATTGCATATGAGCCAGTTACTTATCTTTAGTTTTAAAAATATTGAAAGGAGTCATTGTAGCAGATGCAGGCAGCTTATTATAAAAAGTTATGCAATTGAATTTAAAAGAGTTGCCGGTTTTTACTAGCCTGTGCTGAGGGAGATCTAATTTGTTTTTACCCCTGGTATTGTGTTGATGAAAATCTTGTCTGGTATTGAAATCTGTAATATGTAATTTTTGTATAGACTGAGTATAGTGAAAAATGTAAAGGTTAATAACTGTCATGAATTTGAGATTGATAAAAAGTGGTTTTGCAATGTTTCTAGAGAGCTTGCTTCTACTGATGGTTCTAACTACTTTGTTTTGAATGAGAAGAATATCATTCACAGCATTGGAGTGACCCCACAAAACAATGCCATAGGAAATGTGTGATTGAAAAAAGGCAAAATATGCCACTCTCCAATATTCACAGCTAACAAAATCCTCAGTTTCCACATTAGATACAAGACTCTAGATATTTTTTCTACATACATGGTCAATGTGTGATTTCCAATTAAGCTTGCTGTCAAGATGAAACCCCAACAATTTTACAGATTGATCTTCATAATTTTCAGATAAGCTGAGAAGCAGATTTTGCGTTTTCCTCCTGATTACATATCAGTCTATTAGAAAGTGAACCAATTTAAAGCCAAGCTGTGAGATGCATCCATGTTTTCTTTCAGAGTATTCAACTGCTTATTAGATGAAAAAAGAGTGGTGTCATCAGCATAAATAACAATGTTAGACAACACATTAGAGGGCAGATCATTTATAAAAATGATGAATAAGAATGGTCCTAAAACTGAACCCTGTGGTACACCTGTGGCCACAGAAAGAGTGGTAGACTGCTGGAGCTTGAACAGAAACATATTGTACTCTATTCGATAGATATGACTGCAATATATTAATGGAATTTTCTGATATACCATAGATCTTAAGTTTGTCGAGGAGGATGCCATGATTCACGCAATCGAACGCCTTACTCAAATCAATGAGTGTTAAAGCAACTGACTCCTTTTGTTCAAAAGCATGAAGTGCTTCAACGACTATTTCTGTAACGGCAGAAGTTGTAGATTTATTGGTACGAAAAGCCATGTTGGTTATTACTGATTATATTATTGGACTCAAAAATGTTGATTAAGTTGATGATACATTATAGATTCAAAAACTTTTGATAAGATGGGGACTATAGAAATGGGGCGATAGCTTTGGGGCAGAGATCTGTCCCCCTTTTTTGTAGACTGGCAAATACCTTGGAAATTTTTAGAAGAAGATCAGGAAAATATCCATGTAATAAGCATTGATTGAAGATGAAAGCTAATGGTGAACTGATGTGTTTTATTGTGTTCTTGACAATATAATTAGATATTACCATAAAAGTCGGAAGTTTTAGAGTTTGACAATTTAGCAGCTACCCCAGTTACATCAGTTGGGGTGATTAATGACCAAGTAAATTGAGGTACACAGTTAGTTAAAGTGTTAGCCAGTAGGTTGGTTGCCAATATGTCAGTGTTATCAATGTTAGTTTGAATGTCTGCCACCGACTGTATGAAATACTGGTTAGTTAGGTGTGGATCAAGTGTTGTTGGTGTCACACCTGTGTTGTTTTGTGTTTCTGAGGAAATTACCTCCCAGGCAGCCTTACATTTATTACTAGCTCCCTCTATATGATTTTCAAAACAAGCCCCTTTTTGCTAGGTTGAGCTTTTTTCTATACTCTTTTTTGAAGAATTTTATAAAGGTTATATGCGGCTTTCCATATGCTTGAGACCCAGTTTTTCTAAGAATCTTAAAAACATCAAAATAACCTAGCATTATTTCTCTACCTCTTTTTAAATCTTCATTGTACTTACCACAAAAGTTTCTTTGTCTGCTTGCTTTTAACACCAATTTTAACTAATGGAGATGATAAATACCAAATATTGTTATATGTTTTTAGAAAAACTGTTAAATAAAGTTTCAATGTCAATCTCTTTTCTTTTATAGGTATCAATTATTTCCCACCCTTTCACTCTCCAAACTTTCTGCAAACAATTTAATTTGTGTCTCATTTTGCTTACGCATACATTTTTTGAGGATGTGACTGTCTCATTTGGTCTACATGATCTATCAAAGTTTTAGATTTAATAGAAGAGGATTATGATCGGAAAATGCAGTCAATTCAAAACTTTTAATTCATAACAATCCCTTGAAAAATTTACGAGGATGTTATCGAGACACGGAATCATTTCTTGTAGGAGCCTTATTTATAGCTACCAAGTTAAGAGAGCGTAAGATGTTTACAAAGGTGGTTGTCACTGTGTCAGTGGTTTTATGGAATGGTATATTGAAGTCACCTCCAATGACTAACTTAGAGGTATGCTGCAAAAAACCTTTTTAATAGCTTGTTCAAAGTTATCAAAAAATAAGTCCATATTACCACAAGGTGATCTATACAGAGAAACTATTGCTACTTCTAAATTGGCCAATTTTTATTCCTGAAATTTCTAAATTTTGCTCTAGATTAAATTTGCTTAGGTCTAGTTCACTATATTCAAGCGAATCTCTTATAAAAAATACCAGCACCCCATTTTTTGAGGCTTTGCGACACACCATACTTGCAGCTTTGTAGCCCTGAGGTGTAAATAAAAGATATCTGCTCTTCTAGTAACCAGTGCTCACAAATGCTTTATAATATCTATATGCTTAAGTTTAGACAAGTGTTTCTAATTCTAATAATTTATTACGGAGACATTGGATATTAATTTGTAAAATGTTAAGACCGATGTGCAAGTTTGATTCAATGAGTGAACTAGATTCATTGTTAAAGGTTGTTAAATTTTGAAACAGACAAGGGGTTTTTCCATTATTTTCAACTAAGGTTTTTTTACAATTTTGTACTTTTTTTCTTAGAAAATAACTGTTTTCTACCTTGGGGTTCTACTGTAATATTTCTTTTACATTCATCCACTAATTGTTGAGACACCACTCTTTTGTCTGTTTTTTGGGCGTTTCAAAACCCTGAAAAGGTGAAGAAATAGAAAAAAGAGCTATGCTTCACTTGAGTTGGAGACTGTAGACAAGTCCCATTGTCTCCCGACAGGTGAGGGCTGGTGGAGTGTCCAGGTGGTGGTGTCTGTAGGGGACCTCAGTCACGGTAGGGTCAGTAGTCAGCTTCACTGGTGATGTCTGTTGAAATACTGCTGAGATGGAACTGCTCCTCCAGAGTTGACTCCAAGCTTATCCTTGGGCTGACCTCTATCACAGATGGGCTGGTGGTTTGCTCTTGAGTAGGTATTTCTCCGCAGAGGTCAGGATCAGACTTTGATGTCGCTGAAGTTCTACCAATAGCCTGAACTATCTTCCTGCCAAGCAATTTTTTTCCCATCTTGTTCAGATGCATTCCATGGCGAGTAAAATGCTGTCCTCTCAGTTCAGTCCCATCAATAACATTGAAGCTCTCCATTTCCTCCAGTTTACCGTTTAAAATTGCAATTTCTTTGTTAATGAAATGTTTTTTTCTCCAGGTCGTGTCTTTGAAACAATGGTACACAAAAATAAAGTTGGTATGGTTATTTTGCTGACAAAAACCGATGTATTTGACCTGGAATTACTTGTGCAGCTCGACGGTTTCTGTAGGTAACACGGCTCATATCATTAGCCCCTCCGATTATTACAACCACGTCCTGGTCTGTGAGGTCTGTACACATTGCGTTAGTGTTCTGCAGTATGTGGGTTTATTGGGGCTCCAGGCAGGCATTGACAAAAACCTCAGAATCTGGTACTAGTGGTTTTGCACTGCGTCATACAGATTTTTTACCATGACTGTCAGCAAAAATTTGGATTTTTTTGGGTATAAAACTGTTTTTTAATTGTTTCTTGTTTTGTGTATGTTTTAGATTTAATAATAGGCCTTTTCTGCTTTAATTTACTTTCATTCTTGTAGTCACTGTTTAGTGTGTTGATTTTCAGTCTGGTTTTGCAAAGGTTCATTCTGTTATCAGCCCTGATAAAAATGTCATATTTGTTTGAAAGTGTGATAGAAGTATTTGGGAGGGTTTGGCCACTCATTCAAAGACTTTGTATTAATATGTTTACCTTTTCTGATTACTTCACAGAATGTTTTCCCTGATTCGTCCAGATGATTTTCTTTATGGGTGTTAGAGAGGGATTTTAAGTCCTCTTCAAGTAGTTTGGTTACTTCAATTAGGTTCCTATGGTCTAGCATTAATTCTGAATAAAGGTGTTCAAGATTTTGGCATTTCATTTCTTTTAATTTATTTTCTTCTAATATATTTTCAAGTTTCTTCTTTTCTTGTATAAGTTGTTCTTCTGCATTTGCTCTTTGTTTAGATATCCGTTCTATTTCGTTCTTCCAAATTTTTCTCTTTAGAGTCCAGCCTTAATATGTCAACTTCTTCCTGTAATTTCCCAAATTTTTTCATCTTTTTTGCTGCCAATTTTTCTTGGTTTCATTTAAACTTGAAAGAATGTCTTCCTTTCTCTAAATCCAATATAAATCTGTTACTCAACTACATCGTTTTATAACGTTCTAAGTTCATTGAAAAAAGTTTAAGCGTTGGGGCATATAACGGAATCTGACCTATTTTCGCTTAAGGGCGATCTGTTCCTTTTACTCATTTCGGCAAACTATACCTTATTCAATAATGAAATTGAACTGAAGGTGTTTTAAAAGTAGGAAACTTTTAAAACACCAAAATGTCAAAACAGCCACACTAGACAGCTAGCAGAAACAACTGAACGTAAACAAAACGACTGCAGCATGACAACAGGTGGTTCGCGCCACAGCCTTCTAGATATCAGCTACATAAAAATATTGTATACTATATAAAAAAAACTATCACTATGTGAATTATGTCGTACATTTCTTGGGCTTTAATTTGATACGTTTTACAATATCATACGTCAATATTTAGCAACAGGATGACCAATATTGGAAAGGCCGATCTAGTCGGCCCTTTGCAATTTTCGTCAATACCATCGGGCCGATTAAATCGGCCCTTGGCACTATGCGGAAACGTTGCTAGGCCGATTAAATCGGCCCTTGGCACTCAAAGGGTTAAATAAAATAGACAAAGCCAAAATAAGAACAAACATCTTTCTTTACAATCCACACATATTACTTTTCAGTTTCCACTCACTCTACCAAAGGAATTCTGAAGATAGGATATAGTATAGAATTTCAATTTGATTTTATATTTTTGGTATTTGAAAAGAATTTTCATGCAAACAGTATATGCAATTATTTAACACTTTAATTACAACAAACATACATTTAATTGAAAAAAATCACTAAAGCATTGAATGAAACATTATTTCGATTTCTAGGTTATTTATAATTACCTAATTTTTTAGGTAATTATAATCTCACGAGCCCTGACTTCTTTAAATTATTGGTGGGGCTGCTCACCATATAAAAGATCATGTAACTAAACAAATCTGGGCCTTTCCCTAAAAAATTATTCTAAAAATAGATTTTCCAAAACAGTATTATCTGTGTTTCCTAAAACTAAATACAATTAGACTAAGATTATTGTAACATAACTCTTACAAAATTTTCTAATTTCAATATATTACAAAGTTTATATTGGTATACAACTTTTAATAATACCAATATTATGAATAATTATTTACAAAACCGAAAGCCTGTATGAAACATGTTAATTTAAAGCTCCAGCATTTGCAAATACGATATTTCCCTCTATCACTGCAGTTTTATTAACAAAAACTAGAAATTAATTAATTTTCAAGCCAGATACCCCATGAGATTCGAACACATACTATTTAATCTGAACTTAACATTCACAGTTCACATTTCTCTTCCATATAGCACACAACTTATATGAACTGTAACACAAGCAGTTGGGAACGGAACAACAAAAGAACAAAATTAAAGTGAATTTTAAAGATTATTACTTATCTAGTTACAAAGTTAATTCTGATTGGTTTAGTATTACCGAACACTTTTGATAAATTATATGTACATAACTTACAAGCTGTTTCACTGACAGATGAAGGAACATCTTCATCATCGTGCAATTTGAAATTGATCTCTTTGCCTCTTGCAGAGGGTGGTCTATAAGCTTGTTTTGAGGCTGAAAAAATAAATCAAATTAATATTTCAACTGAGACCACTTATCTTCACCAACCTAAAGAAAAGTAATTTATTCTTGAATGGTAAATTCAGTGAAGGTAAACATTTAATGAAGTCTACACATATATTTCTACTCTTCCTCTCAATTGGATAAGTCTTTCTATCCATGTATGTATTAAAAATGTATTACATTTATGTACTAAAATCTGGATCTTTGCTCGACACATACTTAACCTGTTACAAATTCAATTCTGATTCTGATGCCAATAGCAAAATTTAGTCTTGATTCTGAATTTGATACTCATTTTTTATATAAATAATGACTAAACTGCAACTAAAGCATTTAGATAGAGTAGGAACAGCAGGCTTAACTTTACCAGACTATAAGTATACTCCTGTTCTTCATTATAAAAACGATAAAAAGAACGAACTCAATGAAGAAGAAGAAGAATATCCTTCCGATCTTATAAAGGTAAGTCTAATCTTCCTATAATATCTCAATTCTCATGTTTGAACCTAGCTTTTTAACCTCTTTAAAACATAAATAGTAACTAAGAATGTACAAAATACTAATGGTTTTGTATGTACCACTAACCCTTTGCACACCATAGACAGATATAGCCTATTAGTAAACTCTGAACTAAACACCAAATACAATTAATTATACATGAAACAATAAATAGTGTCTCATGGTGTTTTTGCAGTTCACTGAATTAACTTATTCATAGCAGGGCCAAGCTCTGTGCTTTTCACAGTAACCTGAGAAGTATTTTTTAGATGACTTTTTTTCATACATTACGCAGCATGGGGTGTTGGAGGTCCTTGGTGGTCTCATGTTGCACACAAATGAGGTCTGCTTGTCTTTCTTGTGTGTTGTAGAGAGCCATAACCAAACATATTCCTTGTCAGCCAGTGGTGTGTGTTACTAATTGACCTATTATCACAACTGTGTCTATGACAAGTTGTTGTTGTTCGTTGTTTGATAGTGTTTTGTTCATGTTAAATATTTTATCTTGAGTCATAGTAAATTATAGTTGTGTGAATACAAAATTGTAATAAGACAAAATATTAAACAAAACAAAAAACAGAGTAATTATATGTATTTATATAATTTTTCAGTTTAAGTATATTGCAACATGCATTTGAATTCAGATCAAATGGTCAGTTTTTTTTAATAATTGTTTTTAGATATTTGTCACTAAAACAACTAATTCTAATTAAAATGTATCATTTTATATTTTTTGGTAGAGGGAAGGGAGTTTGCCTTTTGAAGTACTATTATATAACTTAATAAAAAAATGATTACTCGACTAACACAACATGTTTTAATGTACATTCAAAAGGTTGACACAATGCACGATATTACAGTTTTGCCAAGGTCATTGTTTCTAAACATAAAATGGTCAGATAAACATAAAGGGAACCAAAGCCTCCATCCCTCTCTAACCCACACCAAACCGATGTGTAGAATTCTATTGAGCTTTCCCACTTGGCATTGCTCTCTAAGCTATACAGTTATGAAACGTTTGATTGTTTGGTACCAGGCTGGATACCGCTTGGCCAGATTGACATGTTTTATTGTATATTAACTTTTATAAATTTTTTATTCATAAAGCTAGACTAGTTATATTTTTTATTAATCGTTCTAAAATATTCAGAAAAGAAACAAAAATTCAAGATGACGTCTGCACAAAAATATTATGTGCACTGTCTTTTGGGATTGGAAAGGTGTTTTGCTGATTTTCTCCCAAGACGTCAAACCATTAATACGGCAAGGCAAGGTATTGCAAAACCTTAAGAAAACTAAGGGGGCAATTCAAAACAAACAGAGAGGAATGCTCAGTAATGGAATTGAGTTGCTCTATGACAATGCTCGGCCCCATACCGCTGGTGACACTCAAACAATGTTTCGACAATTTCGTTGGGAGCAGTTCGAACATCCACCCTACAGCCCGGACTTGGCACCGTCTGACTACCACTAGTTCCTGCACATGAAGCGAGAGCTAGGCGGCCAACGTTTTGAAACCGACGATGAAGTGAAAACTGCAATTAAGTCGTGGCTACATTCGTTGGCAGTAACCTTCTATGAAGAGAGTATAGACAAATTGATCACCCACTACGACAAGTGTTTGAACATCGGTGGAAACTATGTTGGAAAAATAGTTTAAGGTTTGGGTTTTCATGTAGAAATAAAACTGTGTTGAAAATTGTTTACTTGTTTTTTTTTAAACAGTACTTATTTTCTAAACACGCCTCAAGTGCAATGAAAGCCCACCTAATGCACGTTATGCTAAGATTCTTTTACCTTGAGGTTGGCTAGGCTGGATACCCTCCACACTCTTGGTAGTGATGGCAGGCGTACGGAAAACCCCAGAGGGAAAGTTCTGCCACAACACTTCCCACAGCTCCTCCTGCTTGTTCCAAGGGCGTTCATACAGAAGGGCTCCCGTGTAGTGCCAAATCTTGAATCTGATAAAGCACCAATTCATTAACAGTGTTTCTCGCCGCAAGTTCACCAACAAACATTTATAAAAATCGTAACACTGATAAAAGTCCAATAAAGTACATAAGTATTTAATAAAGGATGAGTTATTTTACCTGAAGTTAGGGCTCAGAAGCCCTCTCTAACAATTAACACATAAGAGCTGTAAGTGAGTTTTATATACTGTAAATAATTATTGAAGAATAGAATTATCAGAAGGAGAATTTTCAAAGAAAAGTTGACATTTTAGGTTATCCTTCCCTTGCTACATCGACTAGTCATCAATCCCTTTTTTTTTTTTTTTGTGGGGCTCCGACTCCTGTTTTTATTGTAAATAATTTTACAGTCATAAATAACTGGGAGTTCGTAATTGCATTAATACAAATGTTTTATTAAAATTGTTACTAATAACTTGGCTCCTTCACCTCAGTGCTGCCAACCTAAGGACTGGGACTCCACCTTCACAAATCACTGCTTGAATAAAGTACAATGGTAATAAGTCTAAATTTTCTCATTGTAGGTACTTTTTTATTCTCAAATACAGTTAGTGATTGTAATAGAAGTGTATATTATAGAGTTGTTACATATACATATAGCAACTAACCCATTTCCCATCCTGAGTCTGGGTGCAGTCGTCGCTGTCATGAAGTGTTCCCCATCTGGTGACCTAGAACAAGACAATGCTGGAGAGTGAGTTTTAATGTTTACACATTATCAGCGTCCTACTTAGTATAATTCTCTACAATTAATATAATATACATTTTTTTATTTCCATATTATTCATTTCACAAATCTATGAAAATTTGATGGAAATGTATTGAACTTTACATTTACTAAATGAATGAAATTTTCTAATAGTAAATTAAGTACTTGAAGCCAACATACCAGTGTAATAATGTTGTGTCCGGAGACTCCAATTTGCTGATCAGTTTCCGACTAGTGACATCCCACACTTCGACTTGTCCACTAAGGTTGCCAAAACCTCCCAGCAACAAAATTACAACCAACGTCAAGGAATTGAAACTTCCTTTTTGGTCAAATATGTCATAAGTATTTGAGATCAGCCTAAATATTTCAATCATATGCCATTGTCACTTCTAATCTACAAGTAGTTATGAGGAAGTATGTTTAAGTTTACAGTTAGAGAATGTTCTAGATGGTATAAAATCATAACTAGATGGAGGAACACTCCTAACTATTAGTGCTAAAGATATCCATGCTTGTTTATAATCATTTCAAGGATAAAGTATAAATATTAAATCGGTTTAATAGTATGGCAGGCAGTATGGATGAAGTGGGTTTAGATGTGTGTGTGTGTGTGCGTGTGTGTGTGTGCGTGTGTGTGTGTGCGTGTGTGTGTGTGCGTGTGTGCGTGTGTGCGTGTGTGTGCGTGTGTGTGTGTGTTATATAAAAGATTTGTTTTTACTGACCTACTAAAAACCACAAAAGATAGATAGACATGAAATTTGGTAAAGACTTTTATCTTGTACCCTAGAGGCACACTAAGGAAGGATTTTTCTCTCCAGTCTGAAAATAAATCAAAAGAAACTATAAATAATATAAATCTTGCACTGTGAAAATTCCCGAAAAAAAAAACAAACAGAAAGTTAAAATGAAAGCAACAAAACACAAACATCATAGAACTAATGTAAACTGCTGCTGTTTGTAAGTGAGCATAATAAAATTAAATACAACATACTCAAAAACAGATCTTATCAATGTGTTATTAATTTTTTAATAACTGCCACTGCATTAACCGTCATGTAGTGGCATGTGTCATTAAAATATTAATGTTTCTCAGAGTAAAATAATGTTGAGTTTAGTCTCAAAAGAAAAATGTTATGCTACTTTACTCCCTCAATTCATAGAGTAATGTCTTATTAACCCTACAGTTGGCTTGAAACGAATTTTTCATCGCCAAAACTTTTATATTCAAGTCTGTCATACGAGGGCTGTTTTTTAAGTAAGGGCCGTTCTCCCGTACACGGTAGTAGTTCGCGTTCCTGCCGTAACGAGCGTGCGCGCCCCGCCATCCGGCATTCCTAGCAAACAACTTCATGTCAGTTGCAGCTCTGTAGCTAACCTGTATGCATTACTGTGGATCTTTAAAATGTTTAAGATTATCGAATCACCCGCCGCGTGTGAGATTCGGTCAGTGATACGATTTTTGACTGCAAGAAACATGTCGGCTGCTGACATTCACCGTCAGCTTTGTGAGGTGTATGGTGCCAAGGCAATGAGTGAAGGTAAAGTGCGGAAATGGGTCCGAGAATTTAAAGATGTCCGCGAAAATGTCCACGATGAAGATCGTTCAGGCCGGCCATCTGTGATCACGGGAGATTTGGTTACTGCAGTTGACGCAAAAATTCATGAGGACCGACGGTTCACAATAACCAGTCTCTCTATGGAATTTCCTCAAGTGTCTAGGTCAGTACTGTACAAAATTGTGTCAGAAAACCTAAACTTTAAAAAATTGTGCTCAAGATGGGTACCCAAACTCCTCACTGAGGATCACAAAAAAAAGAGATTAAGCAGTTCTTTGACTTTCTTGACCCGCTACGACGAGGAAGGAGACGACATGTTGAGTCGAATTGTCACAGGAGATGAAACATGGGTATCCCATATCACTCCTGAATCAAAGCAACAGTCCTTGGAATGGCGGCACACAACATCTCCAGTCAAAGTCAAAGCCAAGCAAACGCTGTCGCGGCGCAAAGTTATGGCAACTGTGTTCTGGGACAGGCGCGGTGTTTTGCTAGTGGACTTTATGCCGCGAGGAATGACGATTAACTCAGAAGCCTACTGCGCAACCCTGGCCAGTCTCCGACGCGCCATTCAGAACAAAAGACGCGGCATGCTGACAAAGGGAATTCTGCTCCTCCACGACAATGCAAGGCCTCACACCGCTGCTCGGACACAGGAAATGATCGACTCTTTTGGCTGGGAAGTTTTGAATCATCCGCCGTACAGCCCCGACCTTGCTCCGAGCGATTTCCACCTTTTTCGGTACTTGAAAAATCATCTTGGTGGGAAGCGCTACAATGACGACGAAGAAGTCAAGACGGCCGTGAACTCCTGGTTGTCAGAGCAGGCGGCAAATTTCTTTGAAGAGGGATTTCAAAACTTAGTTTTAAGATATGATAAGTGCCTTAACAAACAAGGCAACTATGTAGAAAAATAAAAGAAAGTATGTAGATTCTGAAAATAAATGTATTTTGAAAAAAATAATTGTTGCTAATTTTTTAAAAAATAACAGCCCTTACTTAAAAAACAGCCCTTGTATTTTAAAGTAGAGAATCTATATTAAACACAAAAGAGAATGTGAAAGGATATTGTTGCCATGAGGATTGTAGTAGATGCTGTTCCTGGAGCCAGATCCAAGATTGAAGACAGGTTCACACTTAAGGTTATACAGAGTGGCCTTGGCTGGCATGAAACCATAGACCACACAGAACTCTGTACCCAGAGGACTCCATGACACTGCATAGATAGGCCCTTCCTTACCTGAAACCGATCTTAGCAATAATATTGTGTGACTTGTCTATTTTAACCTGAGGATCTATTTAGTCTGCTGATAACCATTCCAAAGTTTAAAAATAAAATTAAAATAGCCTGCCTTTATCTTCACTAAAAGTAACAATAATCTGTTGAAAATGTATACATGTGACTAATGTTAAAAATAATAATTTTAGGATTTGTTGTGATTTGCTGTACATTAAGAATGATGTTTGCATATTTTAATGGTTTTATGACTGTCCTTTATTGCAAATAGTGAGGTTTTAATATCCCAGATTTTAAATGTTCCCAGCTCATGCGATAAAACTCAATACTGTTTATTCTGGCTGAGTTTTTTGCATTTGTTTTTTTTTTTTATTAAGGCCGTGCGACATTTAAATATTACAGATAACTGAATACAGAACTGAAAAAATTGGGTTCCTATATTATATTTTTGTTTCAAAGACCACAAACGTTATGGCAATAAAAGTGTAGAGTTATGAAAAAATTTAGACAAAAAACTGGTCACATGGTAATAATTTGTATTTTGTTTCATGTTCACTTCTATTCAGCCAAAGTGTCAACCTCAAAACAATTAGAATTTTTTTAATTTGTAATTTCTTTAACTGAATAATGATTTTATCCGCAAGTGTGAGAAAGCTGAAATTGCACAACTTTTTTTCAAGATTAATACCAGGTAATGCTCACTTACTATTGTGTCCGACATCCGATAATCACAAATACAAGAATAAATAATTTTCTTTCTCACATAAGTGTGGGTACAACTTCTCTTCAAAGTGTTGACACATGGATGAATTGGAGTCAATTTAGTGTTTGCTAAACAGTAGTCAAAATGCAATACAGCTTACAACTGTAACAGCTAGTTTCTTTATTAAATATACATTTAGAAATGTATTGTAAGATACAAATAAAACCTGTAAATGTGATGAGGTGTACTGACCAAGAACGACCATGGCTGTGTCTCCTTTGACGGAGACAAAAAGTAGAGACTGCTTGCCATAATAGGATGATCCGGTTTTGTCAACCTCCATACTTGCCATCACCAAAGCGCCAGTGCCCTTGCGATTCCACCACATCTCCACTTTGTCAGACTGTCAACACAATATCATAAACATATAGGCTGTTCTCTATTAACCAACGTTTTCATAACTAATTATAAATTTACTTAGTTACGTCACATTTCATAATAACAAATAAATATTCTAAAAACAACCTGAACATTAAATAATAAATAACTTTTTTTATAAATATATGAAAATATATATTACATTATAATTTTCAACATTGAAAATATCATTCCTCTAATATTTGGTATTATACAATAATATCCAATAACATTACCTTGAAGATGGAACTTATATTGGTTACATAACTTGTAAACATCACTTTAAAATAACAAACAAACCGATAATTATACTTTTAATTTTGTGAAGTGTTTCTATAGCATGAGCATGAGGAGTTGTTTGTTATTTTACATAAAAGTGATGTAAGTGATATTTACAATAACATTATGTTTTGTTTTGTCACATTTTACTTAATGCAAAAAGATAACATATATTAGTTGCATAAAAACTATAAAGCTAGAAAATGAACTTTTGTCCACTTGAATTGTGACAATTTTTATTTTAATAGTTCTAATTTATAAGATCACTTGAATCTTTTTTGGATTTACTTCAGTCTGAACTTTAAATTAATAAGGGTGACCACTCAAAACCTCTTTTTAGATTCCCGGTTTTCTCCTGGTTTTCCCGATCGAAAATGTCCAATTATCTAGTCTATTTTTAAACCAAATAGACAACTATAGTATTATATTTAACCCTTACGCCAAGTGCAACAATGACATTTATTTTCACAACTATTGTAGCATAATGTGAACAATAAAGTAATTTTACTTATGAGAACTGTCGCAAGTACTTGCTACAGTTGTATCGCTGGTTGTTCCGGGAGTCAATACGAAGTCTGTTTACACACAATAGTGATGTCTCGGCAATGTTTATAATTAATACATATGGGGAACACTCGACACTAGCAATGGCAGACGTGAACAGCAGGGCAGTACCACACGATGGTGCTTATCCGCCGCCAATTTTAATTATTAAATGTTTCTCCTGCCATTCATTCCTCAGCTCAGTCTGTCATTGCTGTGCAACAAGACGCAAACGCCCTTTTCCCGACGCTACTTGTTGTAACTAACCCACTACTTTTTTTTCTCCTAAAGGTATCTTATTAAGCTTTGTATACATCCAACTGACATTCTGGTGTACTCAAAACCCGGGCTGCACCTCTTATAAAAGTCAAGTTATTCAACCAACCGAACTCAGAAGCCTGTTTATAACACTGCACATTTTAGGCCTGTGCTATCTATCTAATACACGTCTTTCCAAAACACTATTTTCTCTAAAGAATAAGAGTTGTACAACTTTGTCCAGAGACCCCACTTCGGTGACTGAATAATACTTAAGTACAAAAAACCCGTTTGTATCGCGGTTGTTGCCGCTCTGCCATGTTACCGCTTAAAGCGTACCACTCGTTTAGTAACGAAGTCAGAAACAATCAGTAGGCAGATTTTAATTGTCCAATGCATTGTTACGTTTGGGGTGGGGGCAGAGGCTTGCCACGGCACAGGAATAGAAGTAATCAAGATAAACTTAATTTTATAAGTTCTTGGAGAAAAAAAACTATTTTTGAAATTTTCCCGGTTCTCAGAAAAATTCCTGGCTTATTCCTGGTTTTCCCGGTCGTATGGCCACTCTGTTAATTACTTAAACATAATATGAAGATTATTTTCAATGTGGAAAAAATTTTATTTTAATCCCAGATAAATTCATTACTTCTTTTGACCAAAATCCTAACTCCTGTAGTACAAAATATATGTTCGAAACTTAAATAAATATAAAAGATAACTTCCCAAACTGTTTAATGTATTTTATTTACAAAGGCTGCACTGATAATACTATTATTCCTAAAACAGAGAAAATTAAAATCATTTGAAGCTGGATAAAAAATATCTACATTTCTCCCTAGCATGCAATTATCTTTAAAAATATTTATGTTCATTTGTTCAGTTATATTTAAAATAGGTTTTTGTAGTTATTATAGGAAGTAAAATCATGAAAACGGGTTTTTAAGACAATATTTTCTACAAATAAATATGCATAACAAAGCAAAACGTGGCATTAGCCAATTCATTAAAAACTACCATAATTTAAAAAACATTTAATCCTTATTAGTCATCCTACAGTATTTGTAAACTATGTTCACATTTAATATATAACATACAATTTGACAACTCAAACAAGAAATTACATTGCCATTGTCCTCCCCCCCCCCCCACAAGTAAAAAGCCTCTTAAAAAACACCAACATACAGCTCAAATGGCATTCAATTTCAATGAAAACTAGTTTTTGAATCGATAGGTGGCTGAGAAAAACAAATGGAATGCACCAGTTGTATGGCTTTCAGTTAACATTCTAATGCATTTCACCACCAGTTTAACAAACTACAGTTCCCTATCGAGGGCAAAAACTTTAAGTGAGATTTGTCATGTATGGAATCTATACCCCATGAATTTACCCTAATACAGGTGACAAGAGTTAATTTAGTCACATTGCAATTAAAGAAATCCGATACACAGTTCTCTGTTTCGACAAATGTTAGCTGGAACCATTGCTTGACATAGCATATTCATAGCAACAGTTCCACATCTGGAACAGATTGGCATTTCTCCATACTACATTAATAGAGTCAACTTTGAATCACACCACACATTGTAGCAGTCAGGCACTTTCAATGCTTTTAAACTATCTAATAATGAGATTCCTAGCTTACATGTGGTTTTCCCGGTCAGCAGGGAACCACCATAATTTAAAATGGTCAGATGGCCACTAATATACATAATTTTTGTAAATTAAACAATCTTTTTACAAGGTATCATTAATAGTAAAAACTTCATGTATTTTCCTAATAATGTAAAAAATTCATGTATTTTCCTAATAACCCATTAGTGAGAAAAAAAACTCTTAAGTTATTTACCTGAAAAAAATGTTTTACTGGCAACAGGTGTATCAAACTTAGGGTACTGGAACAGCTTGATGAAAGAGGGCTGACCTGGCTTGCCTGGAAACAAAGTATGCAATAATAAACATAGTAATTTGTTTACAATACATTAATACCTATTGAACTGATTAGAACGTATTTTACATTATTATTAAATGTATAGATACACAGTTTTTTAATAATAGCTTTGTTATACAAGATATAGTCGAAAAATTCCTGAAATTGATGAATTACAATTTACTGGAAATAAGTTGTGTGTTTTTTTTTTATTTTCCTTCAAAATACTTTTTTTGTAGCATTCATACACTTTTTTCATCTTTCATACAACTAAAAACTTTTTTAATCCATTTTTTGAAAGCTACTTCAGATAGATATAACATTTTCCATCACTTCATCTGATTCGGCATGTTTTCTTTCAGTTTCTTTTTTACAATGCTGATACAACAAAGAACTCGTACGCATAGCTTATTTAGGCAAAGAATATAGTCATTTGATTCTTGAACTTATATAATAAATATTATGATACGAGGGGTATTAGAAAAATAAGGTTCCCTATGTCGCCGAGACAGAATGCGATATGTTGGGAGAAATCTGGCAACACTGTCTTACACATCAGCTGTCCCTCTCTCTATCCATACCACTCGCGCCTCGCTACGTCCAACAGTGCCGGCCTAGCTGCCTTCGAAGATGGAGCTCACTGTCGTTGTTACCGCGCCAGATGCGAAATTCGTGCTGTAATACGTTTTTTAAATGCAAAACAGATTTCAGCTATTGAAATTCATCGTCAGTTAATCAAAGTTTATGGGGAAAACTGCATATCTGTTCAACACGTTCGGAAATGGTATAGAGAATTCAGTGAAGGCCGCATGGAAATTCACGATGAAAACCAAAGTGTACGGCCTTCAGTTTCAGATGGAGTTGTTGAAAAAGTTGAGACAATATTGCTTGAAGATCGGAGAATCACCATTCACAGGAACAACAGTAAACTCTGACAGATATTGTGACACATTAAGAAAACTGAGCCGCGCGATCCAGAACCGCCGGAGAGGAAGATTGTCCAGTGGTGTGAGGCTTCTCCATGACAACGCTCGACCTCATGTCTCATGTCAAACTCAAGAACTGCTCACAAATTTTGGCTGGACTATTATGCCCCATCCCCCCTACAGCCCAGACCTAGTCCCAAGTGATTATCACTTATTCCCAAAATTAAAGGAATACTTGGGTGGCCAACGCTTCAGTACTGATGATGAAGTCAAGGAAGGATTACTCAAAGGATTGGCGGCAGAATTTTACACAAGGGGATAGAAAAGTTGGAGCATCGTCCACAAAAGTGTTTGGACAGAAACGGTGATTATGTGGAAAAATAGCTTAACTTTTAAGTTTTAAATTGATGTATAACACTAAGTAGAAATATAGAGCTGTCTATTTTTAAAAATCATGGGAACCTTATTTTTCTAATACCCCCTCGTACTACAAATGGAACTAAGACTGAAAACTACAACCTCAAAAACTGGTAATATGGTAATTGATTGGAGTACAGACTTTTTATGTTCTTTCAACATGGTATTTGGTATTGTAAATAAATTTATTACAGAATGAATAAAAAATAAATAAAATGAATAAATTATTTCCCAAACATATTGTACGCACTTCTGTCGATTTTCTTTATTATTTTACAATAAAATACTTTTGTTTTTGAAACATTTTGTGTAATTATGTATCCCTGTCGATATTAACATATTATGTCAAGTTTTTGAGATTGTATATAAGTATAAATTTAAATACTTTGGTAAAGATAGCTAAAAATGTAATAAATATAATACACCAGTATGAGTTACTACAACACAATAAAATAAGGTGTATAAAAAAAATGAATGCGACAAAGTAACATTGAAAAATGTACATTTTCAGGTACAGCAAACATGATTTCTAATTTTAATTTAATTTCCCCCAAAATTAATAGTCTGTAAGAATACTAAAATTAAGTGTCACAATACACGCTGTATTTTCAGAATTTTTGAATAAGGGCTAGGAAAGAAATAAGAATTTCAATTTAAGTAATTTGTTTTTAATTTCCAACTGAACTTAATTTATTTTGAATTGAACAAACAAAATAAGTCCATTTTAAATCTTTTATAGATGTCAGATATGGACAGAGTTTTATGAGACACAATGGGTGAACTTACCTGGAACATAACAGAGTAAATGAAAGGGAGCATTGCCTTGCGAGAGACTGACGCTCACCACCTTCTGACCCTGTAACTTGTGGGCTGGCTTTTCGAATTGTGCTCCTGCATAACAGGCTACTTCGTTGTTCACGTTGTGTATACACACCGACTCGTCGAAGCTCCACTGTGGTTCCCTGGACAGTTCAACATTATTTTATACCCTTTGTTGGGTCACAAGGGTTGATTAGATCAGCATTGATATCTGATGTATAAAACCCAACATGGTGGGATCTAATTAATTCTTACACAGTGCATTTATTTTTCTATGCAAAATATACAAAAACTAGCATGTTCAATGACATTTTAAAAATGTTAGGCAAGGATTCTGTTTAATATTGAATTAATGAAGAATGTTATACAATGCAGCTGAGCATAATCGTGTTAACAATTGCAATTTATAGCTACAGTATGGAGACAATTATTATTAAATAGTTTTGTTAACAATCATTAGCAGATTATTATCTGATGTAGATTTCTGGTAGTAATTTAATCGACTATTTTAGTGCCAGATACCAACGTTGTAGAATTAACAACTCGGTAAATATCTGCAATTTTTAAACATTTTAGAAAAACTAAATTCCAACATTGTTATTTATAAATATTTAAAATACAATGTGTTTTTTTGCACTGATTGTAAAAATATGAAAAGTACTATTTGTTTTTAGCCCTGTTTGTAAAAATATTCCTTAAGTTGTAACACATAACATACACTTGTTACATTCATAACATACTTTGTTACACTGTTAGATGCAAAACACACAATACTGTAGTAAAAATATTTAACTATGTAGTATTTACAGAAGTTTTTGGTGTTTGCTACAAAATACAAAAGTTTCACTAGGCAGAAATAATTAGTTTGTCAGTAAATATATGTGTTTAACCGTTCGCTATTGTCATGTTAAATATGAATTTGCACAATTGACAAGCCAAGATCATTTATAACATTTTACATTTACGTCATTTAATCGTTTTGTACAAATACTGATGCATATTTGTAAAATGCTTACCCCCTAAGAAGTAAAACAACTCTCAGAAGGAAGGTTAATTAAACAAAATTTTAAGTAGTTTAACATAAACATACAGGCAACAACTATGTTTAGTTATACTTTGTGTACAAAAAGTGTAAATACTAATCAATCAATGAACTTTAACCCTTTGAGTGCTGCAGCGTTTTGCTATATGGTATGCATAAAATGCTGAGCGAAAATGCCTGATTCTGCAAGGATCTGGTTAAAAATTCAAATTTATTTATTGGTATAATTCTTGGGTTTTTGTTTTTTTTTTAGATAAATATATTTTCTTTATACATATAATACATTTATCACTTATTTAACGTTTTAATACAAATAAAAAAAAATCATTATCAAAAACTTTATGAGCAAAAACATTTAGTTTTTTATTTTGACACAACTTAGTGTTATTGAAATATTTTATTTTTTCACTTTTAGTTATTCTATCTTATACTCAATTTAAATCTTTACTAAATTTAATATAAATTTTTTTTATACTAATAAATAAAGTTTGGAAAATAAATATGAAAACACAAAACTAGACATTTTCTAACCTAAACTAACAGTCTGTGTATTGTCTACACTGATAATGCTTAAATCTAATGCCTGCAATACTAGGTCTTCATTGTCAGCAATGATTTTACGACTCATTGTTTATAAATATCACTGAACAAACACAAAAACTATACAAACGTATTTAGTAAAGTACTAGATGCTTACGATCGCCGTAACTCGCGGCCGTCATTGTTCTACTTACACACAGACTAGAACAACATACACAAACAAAATAATTTGAAGATACTAATACTACAAACCCATTTACACTTAAAAACTTTCAATATCATTTGTGAAATAAACAGCAGCGCAAACAAAACATGTGCCGGCTCGTCCTCGTAGTGGCCGATTCTTCTAAACGCGACTGACGTGCACTTTAGAACCGCCGTAAAAATCTAACCAAAAATGCAACAAAACGTACATCAAAAGTTACGTTGAAGCCTTTGGAATGCGTATGTATAGTCAATGAGCCAATTTAAATAGATACTATATAAAATATAAGCGTTACTGCAGGAGTCGCTAACAGCGATTCTGGCATTTTCTTGCATATAATGCGGGATCGCTGACAGCGATGCTCCGGCACTCAAAGGGTTAATATTACTCATAAATAATATTTTTTTATAGTTCTGTATTTATTTATAAAGCGAATGTTCTGTGTCTATTTGCGGCAGGAGCTGATAAGCAATCAAATAAATGTTTGCTAATTTTTAAATTCTTCACAACTTGTGTAGTTGCATAAATACTTCCTATACCTATGAATTATATGTACTTTTATATTGTTGGATTGTGTTATGTATATTATTATACTACTATGCTATTACTATACTAAACTGCACATAAAGTAGCTATGGTCGGAAGGGTTAATTCCATGTGAATGTTGAGTTTAGCTCTAATTCATCTTCCTCTTAGTGCAGCATATGGAATCTGATGGTGTTACCAACGAACTATACTAATGGAACGCGCTCTGGGCCGGAGAAACGAGCGAAATCCTGGGGCTGCGTTCCGAGTCTGCAGGCGCTGGAAATGGGCAAGAACTCACTCCGCCCTGCTTTTTACCGTGGATTTGTAAATTTTTATTAAAAAAAAAACAGATTTTTGTACAATATCAAAATAACTGAGATTTTGACTTGGTTATTTTACTTATAAAGTTGGAAACGAAAGATGTCTGTAAGATTAAAATATTTCCCAGGTGAAAAAAAAACAACATTTTTATTGACAGTATTTTATTTCAAAGTAAACTACATAAAATTTACAAACATGACATACTTAATCTACGTGTTAGAAAAAATAAAATTATTTGTTTACAAATTTTGCCTTATTCCTAAGTTGGATGTTTTTGTAATGTCAAAAGTTTTTTGTTTTGCCATGTGATGAAATATTATTTAAAAACATTAGTTTAATCACAGTTTTAATTAAAAATAACCAGTGGCTTCCAGTGAATTCTTCATAAGTTAAGTGCCCCTTGAAAACACTACCAGTAAACTGGTTATAAACTCTCAATGTCAATTCAGAAGTGGTTGCATTTGTTTAGAGATAACTTGAACAAATAACAATCTTTTACAATTTTCAAATTACATCATTACTTGATGTAATTAATTTACCCTTAGATTTGAAATCATAAAAAGTTAATGTGTTCTAAGATCAGAATTCATTGGCATGGAGTACAGAACTACAATCGTTATATTTAATAAATTCTTCATTACGTCTTACAATGACGCCACAAATATAGTATAAAATTTCATCCTTAAAACTAGAAAACTATCATAATTTTCCATGATATACATGGCACTCTCACTTTCATCATCCAAAGACAAATCCAAATCACACTTATCAGCATTAGGTAGGCTCAATGGATGCCTTCTTTCTGACAATAAACCTCCTTCGTTTCTCCAGTGGCTGTTGTATTTGAGATGGAAAATAAAAAATTGTTGGAACTGCTTCATTTTTGAGACATTTTCTTAGTGTGTTAGGCTAAATTAAATGGTAATCATGTTCTGTAAAATGTTTACTGCCAAAAAATAATATGTTTTATTGGCTTAACATTTTTTCTATTTGTCGCAGTAATCCACTTTTTTTTAGTAAATTGTCATCATGGAAAGCCACAAACAAACAAATTAACAAATAATAAAATACAGGTAGCTGAAAATTACAAAGATTCCATAATTATAGAGTAGAGTAGGTCAGTAGATACTGTTTTTAGCACGTGATTTATAAGTTTATGCATTTATAAGTGCTATAACGACCAACATTGATATCTTGGAATCAATGCGGATACAATAATTGAGTGATAAGTATGTTTTATTGATATATAATTATTGTTCATGATTAAAAACGACAGCTTATTAAAGTACTCATTAACAGTCGTACCGCACTTTTAATTATTTGAATAACCCAGTTAATAATTTGGCATTACAGAACAATATTGGTGAAAATTACTATTTAAGAAGTTGCAAATAAATATTGACATGGTTAATATAGTAAGAACTTACTTGTGACAAGAAATGCGGCTGCCTTTAGTCCATCTGGACGTGCAGTTGTACGCAGGAGCAACTCTTCACCATGTCACGAAATAACAAACGTTACTAACATTGCCAAATAAAAGGAAAAAACAAACTAGTTGAGTTGCTCAGATCAGACGTCTTGACAGAATAAACAGGAAGAGTTGCCAACAATGCAAATAAACAACAGTGATTTGTGTTTCGCCATGAAAAGGCGTGATGCCGTATCGGTCCCGTTGATCGCCGCTCAATTCGGCGAGTTCTTGCCCACTTTAAGCGCCTGCAAGTCCATGGATACACCAGTAACGCACAGCTGTGTGCGACCGGAAAACACAACATGTGGCTTATGGGCAGTTGCGCGTTCCAGTAGTTTAGTTCGTTGGGTGTTACAGACTTGACTCCTGAAATCTGAAGTCTTGTTCGTCTGAAGATATAAAAATGTTGGTATCGAAGAAGCTCATAATTAACTTGTTACATTATTTTGACATCAGAGATACCTAGACCACAAGATATAGTGTAATATAAATGAAGAGTGTATTCTCATTGTTTCATCAGGTACACAATTGAGTAACGTAAATTGGAGCTTAACTCAACATTGACATGATATACCAAACTATGTCACAGTTCTTGGTACGTGTTACTGGGCGGTTTGAGTAATTCTATTGGTGATTATTTTGTTTTGAATCATATACTCAAGTAGAAAAAAATCCTATTAAGATTCAAAATTCAAGAATAGGAAATCAACTTTTTTATATTCAGAATCGGATTAAAAATTTCTGGATTTTCCCATTACTAGTTCAAAATAAACGTTTCTTTTCAGATATTCAATACTATTTGAGAGGTATAATTTACTATTACGGTTTAAAACAAAAAAATTAAAGAGAGATGTTTTCTATAAAAATTCAGAAATTAAACGTTTTACTTGAAAAATGTTAACAGCTGATTAATAATTATTACAGAGGAACTTTTTAGTCAAGGTAGAAATCCTCTAATGTATTATGTAATTAAGTGGTGAATCATTTGAATTTAGTAACACAAAATTAAAGAAATATTAGTACTTTATTACTTAACATTTTCAGATCAAAACAAACTCAAAATTCAACTTTTAAAACTTAACTTTTAGTATTTCTTATCTTGTGCATTTCAGGATGAAAATTAGCAGACACAACTAAACAGCACAAGAATATAACATATGCAACCCTCTGATTGTTAACATTCTCACCCTTAATATTATGTATTACACAGAATTAGTTAAAGTTTTGCTTGATTTTACTTTTCTTACTTATTTCCTATGACATAATAAAATATGTGATACTTGCGGAACTTACCAGTCAGTTTGTTTCTTATGTATAAAGGATGCAATCAATTCTCCACTGTCAGACTTGTGGATAAACATGTTTGGCCCACCATTAGGATTGGCATTTGACACTGAAAAATGGTTTGAAATTAAAATAAATGTACCTAATATACAACAGACTTGACACATTAAAATATAAACAATTTAATTAACAGTTTGTAAAATTATAAATTTATTGTAGAAACAAATTATTACCAAAAACTAGACAGAATATTTGAAAAAAACTTGTATAGTTTTAAACTGATTAAAAATAAACATACTGTATAGAACAGTTTTACTTTAATTTGAGATTAGATCTTTTTTAAGTGCTTAAATAGCTCTTTTAGTCGCTGTGTCTCGAGGATATGAAAGTTATAACCACAAAATTAGAATTCAATTTACCCAATCTCACCTGTAAACGGCTGCCACGACATAAGGTATGTCCCTTTAGGAGAGAAATGTATGCAGTAGGTCTTGGGTGAGGGAATGGTAGTCAGCACAGTCCAAGTTTTTGTAGAAACCACATTAATGCTGAAACATCAAAAGTAAATCAAAACCATGGACAAGTGCAAGTGACGTTTAAAAGAAAGATCACCATTTTTTATTATTTCTTATTAGAATGTGTTAGAAAAATTAAGGATATTCTATTTTTTCTAAAGGTTTGAAACCCAAAAATTTAAAATTAATTTTATATAATGAACAAGTAAAATCAAAGCTAAAAAAAAGAGTTTTACATTTTTTGATTGTACAAATGTTGATCCACATCATTGGACTTAATGTCTGAAAAATTAATTTTTTTATTTTATTTGAAAATTTTAATTTGTAATCATTTTAACCCTTTGAGTGCCAAGCACCGATTAGATCAGTCCACGGATATTTCCGAAAAGTGTTGAGAGCCGATGACTAGATCGACTTTTCGAAGATTTATTATTCTCATACTAAATGTTGACATATGGCATTGTACTGAATGTTGACATATGGCATTGTACTGAATGTTGAAATATGGCATTGTACTGAATATTGACATATGGCATTGAACTAGGTCCTCATTTTTTTATACCTAGCAGTGATCATTTCTGGCTGGTTTATGCCTTCCAGTTGAACCTACACTGGGCACAGCAAAAACGGATGTGTCACTTAAATCTGGGCAACCTTATGGATGTCCAGGAGCGGCGCATCACTAACCGCAAATGTTGAGATTCTGGGGTTCATGGGCAAACTCGATAAGTCTAGTCTTCTGTGGGAGATGACTATTGGGGTTGGTGGGGTTTGTTCCCTAACCTCAGAGGTTCTTGCTAGCATCAACAAAGGTGTGCCACCCCCTGCCTACTTTGACTGGAGAGGCTGGTTCAAACCTGGCCTCACCTTCTTCTGGAGAGACATGACTTTGAGATGTAGTGCCCTAATTTTTCCTTATGGATGTCGATAGGAGGTGGCCCCTACTCCCTAACCTAACCCATCCTGAATATCCTGTCACTCCAGAAGCATCGCGAAGGTTCTTACAAAACTAAGTGCAATTTATAAGCTTCTTGTCCTAAGAGAACAAACAAAAAATGCGGGAGTTGACTGTTGGAGTTGTTGGGGTTTGTTCCCTTAGTGTCAAAGGTTGTTGCTAGCCTCAACATAAGGATACTTAAATGGGAACAATACAAATTTGCATACCAATGTATTAAGATTAAAAAATTAGAAAATTTTCTCTATTAACACCTAAAAAAATTAAATTTTGTTGTATAATTTTTAATTTTAAAACTTTAACATATTTACTATCTAAATAAATATTATACTCATATCCTACTTTTCTCCCAGCACAATAAAAGTAAAATTACCCCATTATGTTTATTTTAGAAAAGGTTATGAATTATTTTATGAAACAATACAAAAATACAAAAAAAATCAAAACCCAGTTATAAAGATACTTTTTTTGAAATTTGGTATGTTTGTTGTGGTATGTATACAATGACCAATAAAAATATACATACATATAAATACCGTACATTAAGATCATACAGTTACAATTGTTGTACTCCAATATTTAAATTGTGTCTGTATTGTTTCAAAATATTATTACAAGTTATAGTCTACATTCTCCTACAAAATAAAATAAAAATCATCCGATTATGTTTTTCCCATTAAGTTATGAATTATTTGGCTGAATACTTTATAAAACACCAAAAGAGTGTTTGGCACTGAGAGAGGTGGTCTGTCATAAATGCTTGGCACTGACAGTGCCAATCACTCAAAAATGCTTGGCACTCAAAGGGTTAGACTTGCCTAACATACTAAATTAGTACTTAAGTAATCAGAAGTTTATCAATCAACTTTGGTGCCTATTTAAAGATTTTGTTGAAACATGCTGATTCAGACATGTTACGTACATTTACAAAAATGTAGGTTATAATATAATAAAACACCTTACCATCCAGTGGTTTCCACACAAAATAAAAACTATAAAACTGCATGGAGTCTTAAAACAAAACAGTACCCAGGAATTTATTCAGTGTTGTCACCTGAAGTAAAAACTATAACGACAAATTAACAAAACAATTTTAAAATCATGAACAAATGTTTTTAATATAGGATTGTAAAATTTAGAATGTATTAATACTAAAAGGTCCTATAGTCCCGGTATAAAAAAATCCTGAATGACATGAAACTAGTTATTTTTCTGATAATAGCGCTGACAAAAATATTTTACCACTGCACCCCAATGCTGATGATCTTTATTCATTTCTATCATTTTTATTTTACAAAAGAGAACTGTAACAATAACATATGCATAATTTAAAATGTTATTAAGTAATATAAATGCTCACCCAATCAAAAACAAAACACAGACCAAATTTTAACAATAAACCACAATCTTCTTTCCCGCATATTTGAATCAATCGTTGATGTATTTATCAAGCTCAACAACAATTTATTGAAAATGTGTTTTATACAAGTCTCCAAAAGCGAACTTATACAATCACTAGACAAATGGCACATACAATGTTGTTGTTCTCATAGCCCTGACTGCACAAAAACTGAAAAAAAAAAAACTTGAAGAAACAAAGTATTTGCAAAATGGTTTTTAATCATTCATCAGGGCAAGGTGAGTGCTTCAATTAAACTGATCTCAAAGTGGAGTAACTAAGTGATCATTTCTAGTATTTATTATCATAATATGTACTTATAATTTTAAGTTAATCTTTAGTCTTAGTTTAATATAAAAAAGGCCATGAAAACATCACACTTTTCAACAGAAAGTTATAAATACAAAACTGCTTCAAGAATTAAGAGGTCATATTGGTAATAATAATAAACAAATGTTCTAGATTTGCCACTTTGGTGGTTAATATAGCTTTACAGGGGGAAAATCAAATACATTTGACTTACAGTAAGTAACAACTTTTTTATCAACTTTAAAAAAATTACATTATTATTATTTATTCATTCATACTTACTTAGTGCCATTAGCCCAGGCGAAATATTCTCCTTGCGGACTGAAGAGCATAGCACGACATACCTTGCTGTCATCTCGCTTGAACCCTGACATAAGTTCATAGCTTGGAGGTCCCTGGTTCACGCTGATACCAGTGGAACCTCGTACTGCAATCACAAAGAATAATATAACTCTCATTAACTATTACTACTATCCTCCAGACTAATGCTTAACACTTATATTAGTTCAGCAATACTAAAATCGAAACTATTACTACTCAGCAATCTAGTAAATGGCTCATAAACTACAGAATACATCTTATCAATGTTCCTGTCTAGTGGGCAAATATTTCACAAGTATGCTTCTGAGCCTTTTGCTAGTCAGATTGTACTAAGAATCTACAATATAATGTTCACTACAGTAGTATAAACAAGTCAAGAAAGACAATTTTTTGAAATTTCCAACAACATAAGTTAAATGAGGAAAAGTAAAAATAGTAAACTCAATGATAAGAGTGCTGGTATTAAAGTTATTTTTAACTAATCTGTGTCAAACTGAAGCACATAGCCTAATCCAAAGGATTCAATGAACCTTTGTATATAATATTTCCTGAAATTCTACCTTTCTTGTACATGTCTGAAATCTAAATATCTGTGATACATGACATTGTGTGCCACTGAGACACAAAAATGCTGATTGACAATCCCACAATGTAACACTTTGCATCAGCCTTAGTTTCTCACTTAATATTCTTGTTAAAAATGGAACTTTAGAAGTCCACATTAACTGGTGATATAAAACTTGCTTCCTATGTAATATTCCATTACAGTAACCAAGAATTATCTAAAAAGTTTATTTACATGGTGCAAAATAAATATTTACATGGTCTTTTTTGAAGTGCTGCTGGATTTAATGGAGCCAGAGGACAATAGTTACAAAATAAACATTCTATGAAAACTTTATGTTTTTCCTCCATATAATAACCTACAACAAACAAATAAGTGTATTCTGCCAATACGATATCTCAAATAAATTAGGAACCATTCACCATAAAGTTGCTAACCTGAAAAGATTAATACTTCTTTCAAAAAAGTGAAGTTGGTTGGGTGGATAATGCTCAGGAAGCTGTTAAGACTTTCTTCATGTTACTTATAGCAAACTTCTTTGAAAAGAGCATGAGAGATCCTCTTTCAAAGGGAGTTTATGACAATTAATATCTCAAATATTTTTGGCAATTACAATTTTGCTATATAAATAAACCTCCTTTCTTTTTATAGAATATCACAGGCTATCCATCATATACTGGAATGAAACCCTACAACAAACTACCAGATCATTCTGAAATGACAACCCCAGGATCTATAAAGAGAAACCTATGGTGTTGGCTGCAAGATCACGCATACTACACACTCGATGAGTTCTTCTCATGGAATGATGAATCTTAATAAGACCTCTCATTTAATAATAGAATTCCACTTGTAAAAAACTGTTTGACTCTGTAACATATGTCTTAATGATATTGTTTTAATAAAGCATATGTCTATTTGTATAAGATAAAAAAGAAAACCTATCTCGTACTGTTTTTACATTGCTCTAGAATGTTGGAAGTTTAAGATTTAGTTATAGCATTCTAATATCAACAATATGTACAGTAGAAAAAGTAACATTACCCAAAGTGTTTTACATTGTGGGATTTTTGTGGTTTAACCTTCGCAGTTTAAACAATAAAAAAAGGTTTTATCTCATGGTACTAAACATTGCTTACAGGAATATCCGTATTGTCCTTATTTTACTTTGTTGTGAACATTATAAATCACAAAAAATCTGTGTAAATGTGTAGGAACTAAATTTATTTATTTACGACTGTAAGGAAGCAAATTAGATTGCATGTCACTTGAAAAATCAATAAACAATGCATGCTAATTGAACGGAGGCCCAAATTTTCTTCAGTGCTTTTAAGGGTTAATAGTTACTTGGTTAGGTAAATTAACTAAAATAATACACTTATAAGGTATTAACACAAGGATACGTTAAACATCCAATTAGATCTTTCCATCTTTTACAACCATTTAAAAATGTTTTGTGCGTAAAATGTAAACTGTAGCTAGACTGCTTTATGATACAGTATATGGAAACAAACTGGGTAACAATAATTTCGCTCAACCTTGGTTTTTTTTTAGTCAGATATTAATACCAGTCCCAACTTTCAAGGAAATAACATTGCAGAACTACTATTGTAGAATACTATTTATATTGAATCTGATGAGAATATAATGTAACACGTCCCTAACTACTTGTAATGAATTATATCTAAAGGACCAAAACCACTCCAAATGACTTTGATTTTTCACCCAGTTTCTGTCTCAAAGCAACATAATTCCCCAGACAGTTTGGTCCTGAACATACTGAATAACAATGTAATAGTGCTGCATGGCACAGAGCTGTGACATGTTCATTCACTACAAAAAAGCACAGACACAATTAATTCAAATATTATTTGAAAAATGTAAAATAACATATTATTTAATATATTTAACCCATTCACCTACTTCGAACGGGAGCCATTCCCCGCCGCTTCGCCGCGGGCCCCGCCATACTTCGACGGAGCGCTTCCGCGGCAGTAATAGTCCACTTTAAAACTGGACAGATAGCTGCACTAATCAAACTATGTTTCGTTTCTATGGTTACTTGTTTGTTTAGAACAATATTTTTTTTCATTATTTGGCTTAAACTGACGTAAGCAAAGAATAACAGATGGATTTACTCCATATGATACCTGTTGTTGTTAGTTGTCCGTAAACATGGCTGGTAATAGGTTATGTGACAGTGAAATTAAATCGTTTTAAATGAACGATTTCTAATAATTGTAGTGAAGAATTTCAGTACCGGAAGTGATCAATCAGATGTGAAATGGGATACGTGTGACACGGAACAGTTTGAAAACTCCGATATTTTCGATTCAGAAGAGGAAATTACCAACCTCCTGACATCGACCGGCAACTGACTTCGTAGGCCTTGTCAATGCAGATCAATTCCTATGAATATAAATATAAATAGGGTAGGGTATATGATATAAAAAACCGATCTAATTGTGTGTAAATATACTATGAAATATAACAAAACCTCTTTTGGTGTGTGAACTTCTAAGGACAAATAAGGTAGGCTACACAATAATTATTCCATTTCAGGTTTTCATTTTGGAACAAAATATTGGTGGTGGGCAAAATAAAATTGTATTTAAAAAATATAATTTTAATTGTTATTACCGGTATGCTATAGGTTTTATATCTCATAATTAGGTACCTTAATTCTGTTTTTTTTTTTTGTTTTTTTTTTTTTTTTTTTTTTTTTGTATGCAGGGAGTTTTTTAAATGGTAGGTAAGCTCAAGAAAAACACACTGCTACAAAATTTTATTTTGAAAACAATGATTTACTAGGATTTACTAGAAAGTTACAGCTAAATATCTGCACACCTAAATAATAGGCAAAAATAAATGGAATTCCTTGGCCCAACTGTGTGCTAAAATATTAGTAGGTGAATGGGTTAAAATAATACATTCATTTACAAGCATATTGTGAGGGTTGTTATGTATTGTTTCCATGACACTGTCCAGACAGGCCCGTTCCCAACAAATTTTTTTTTTTGACAATTTTACCTAAGGGCCTCAACACATGTCTAATTTGAAGAGACCATGGTGATGGTGGTGGTGCCCAGCCGAAATATCTTTTGCGGCACCCTGCCAAAAGCTCAATACGGCCCGTGTCGGACCATAAGTCCCCACATTGCAGGTAGAACTGAGTCAAAAGAATGTAAATATATTTCATAAATAAGAATAAGTTTGGAAGTTTTAGAGATCTGTGGCAAGTTTTCATCACATGACACCAAATAAGGCTAATTGTCCAAAAACATTGTGAAAAGTTGGGTATGGCTTACTGTAATGTGTTTGCTAATGGAAAATGTGGATTAAAAATTAGCTAAAGAATACTTAATGCGATCTCCATAAATTTCAGACTATGGAAAACTTCTGGGATATTTTTGTGAAAGATATGGTCATGTAGGGTACTATTTGCTAAATTAAGTTAAATTTAAGGTATCTCAGTTATAAAACCAGAAGTAGAAATCAATTAAGCAGAGATAGAAAAGCTTTCTGATACTTGTATGAAGAATAGTGTAATCCATATAATTATTAATAAGTTTTGTTATTCGTACATTATTTCATTTAATACAGGGCTTAATAAGAGGAAGTTCTTAATGTGTTTTAACAAAATTGAGTTCTTGAAATTATCATTGGTGTCCAGTTGGAATATGGTAAAACACAATCACACTTAACTTGTAAAGTTCACAATATTGAACCTGTTACTATGGGGTCGAAAAAGATGTGTGACATAGTCCAAGTAGTTTTGCAATTAAATTGAATGGATAGGCTCCTGTGTCGACAAAGCTGCAAAGAGGAAGACGAGAATGACATGGACAACGAATCTGTTGCACAGGTCCTGTTGGGACAACACCATGACACATAGTGTGCTCAGAATTCACTTATTGCGCATCTCCTTTTTACAGTAAGGCCTTACAACACTCGAAACAACTTCCACATTCACATTGAATTTTAAATTAAAAATCCAACATCTTTACAAATATGTTCATAAGCTCTAGACTCTTCTGGTAGATAACTTACTTAAAAACATTCATCATAATTGTCAAACTTTATTGTAGTATTAATCTTTGAATCCAAATGGTTAAATTGAGGAAAAGACAGAGCTGTAATTATAACTGTTAGGAAATACATATTTAGACTTGGAACCTACATTTAAACTTAACCTCTATATACTGACAAACACCCTCAATAAATCAAACCTTTGTATTTCTAATTACACAATAATAATGAATTTTTATCATTCCCATTTTAGTTTGATATATCAAGGCACAAGTGTACTAAACAGGTTAGTAAAACCTAATTCAGTCCAGTTTTTTAGGCCGCAGTATAATAAGCAACCACCAAATCAATATCATCCATTTGTTACATTATTAAATGTTACAATAATATTGTTTTGGTATGTAAAATATCATTTTACTATGAATTTTAAAAAAAGTAACTGATGTGCATTTGGTGTATCAAACGCAAGTGTACTGATCTCAGTTTAAAGGTAAACAAACATCTCCTAACAGCTTAACAAAAATTCTCAAGAGATCAGCACAATTTATCACCACTTCCAAAATTAATAACGCATTTCCATTGCTATTTTAACTAAGGCCCTTTTCTAATAATGCTTGAAAATATATTATATTTTAAACTTGTTTTAAACTCATTACAAAAGATATGCAAGTTCTTTATTTTTTCATTGTTCCTAGTTCTTTATTTATCACGTTATTACTTTTTATAAACATAAAAACTGAAACATAATACTATAGGATGATAATCTGGAATAATAACTTGTTTCGGTGGGTTACAGAACCATTTTTGGTCGTCGGTAGTTTTTAGATAAATCCTGATTACTCTGATTATATTTACAGTGATTCTATTAGTCCCTATGGGTGATGGCGTGCATTACTAATACTTGCACCGCCAAATATCTATTTATTTAAATGTGTAATATTATTATTTAAAAAGTCATTACAATCAATAACTTCAGTAGTTTCTAAACAACAACATATATTTCATTTGATAATATGTTTTTTTGGTCCGGTACACTCATACTGCATGATGCCTGAAAACTTACGAATTTCATTGTAACTTTTATCTTTCATTCAATCAAAGCAATATTGCTACTGGATTCATTAATCTCAATTAATTTTTATTTTCTGCTCATATTGGGTAATAGTTTAGAATAACTTATTCTTAGATACTTGAGACACAATTTTGAAGTTTTAGTCACATTTTCTCAACAAAAAAAAGTAAGGTTTATGTAACAAAAAAAATAATTATTTAACATAATAGGTTAAATATTTTTGTACATAACCTTACTTTTTGTGAGAAAAATGTGCTAATCTTCAAACTTGTCCTTCAGTACTAAGAAAAGTATTCTAAACTATTACCCAAGAGCAGAAAAAAAAATAAATTGAATTAATGAATCCCATTAGCAATATGCTTGTTGAATGAAAAGGATAAAAGTTAAAAAGTCGAAGTTTTCAGGCATGCATATGGAAGTGACCCACCAAACATATTATCAAATGAAATATATTTTTTGTTGTTTAGAACCTACTGAAGTTATTGATTGTTACTGACTTTTATTAAAAATAATTACCATTTACAAAAATGATATTTGGGCTTGCAGTATAGTAAGGCAGCCATCACCATAGGGCTAATAGAATCATTAATATATCAGAGTAATCAATTATCTAAATAACAACCGAGACCAAATGTTGTGTACCGAACAGTATATTCCCACTGATCGCTACCATATAGTATGTTGTTTCATTATTTTTATGTTTAATAAAACGTTAATAACGTGATAAATAAAGAACTAGGAACAAGAAAAATAAAGAACTTGCATATACTTTTGTAATGAGTTGAATTAAAACAAAGTTTAAAATATAATATATTTTCAAGCATATTAGAAAAGGCCTTAGTAAAAAGTAGCAATGGAAATGCGTTTATTATCCTTTGCGCTCGAACCCCCCCCCTCCCGTCCCCCGCTCGGTGATAAATTTGTGCTAGAACTTCTTGATATTTTTGTTTAAGCTGTAGTGAGATGGTCGGCCCTTGTTTTACCTTTATAAAACTGAGATCAGTACACTTGCGTTTGATACAACCAAATGCGAACATCTTACTTTTTTTAAAATTCATAGTTAAAATTGGGACTTTATATCATACAAAAGCAACTATATTGTAACATTTAAAAAATGTAACAAAAGGATGAATATTGATTTGGTGGTTTGCTTTATTATACTGCGGCCAAAAAAACTGGAGACTGAATATTAAGGTTATACTAACCTGTTTTAGTACACTTGTGCCTTTTATATATCAAAAACTAAAATGGGAATGATAAAAAATCCAATAATAATGAGTAAATTAGAAAATACAAAGGTTTGATTTATTGAGGATGTTTGTCAGTCTATAGAGGTTAAGTTAAATGTAGGTTCCAAGTCTAAATATGTATTTTCCTAACAAGTTATAAAATTACAAGCTCTGTCCTTTCCTCAATTACCATTTTGGATTACAGAAGATTAATTACTACAATAAAGTTTGAACATATGATTGAATGTTTATTAAGTATGTATCTACGAGAAGAGTCTAGAGCTTATGACATATTTGTTAAAGATGTTGATTTTTAATCTAAAATTCAAATGTGAATGTTGGGAAAATTGTTTTCGAGTGTTGTAAAGTGGCCTTACTGGTAAAAGGACGGATGCGCACTAAGTGAATTCTTGAGCACACTAATGTGTCTTGGGGGTAGTTCCAACAGGACCTGTGCAACAGATTCGTAGTCCATGTCATTCTCGTCATTTCCCTCTTGCAGCTTTGTCGACACAGGAGGTCCCTATCCATTCAATTTAATTGCAAACCTACGTTGACTAATGCTCACCTAACATCTATCTTCGGTGGACCCCATATAGTAACCAGGTTCAAATATTGTGAACTTTACAAGTTAAAGTGTGATGTGTTTTTTACCAGAATTCCAACTGGACACCAATGATAATTTCAAGAACTCATATAATTTTTTGTAAAACACGTCACATTAAGAACTTCCTCTTATTAAGCCCAGTATAAAATGAAAATAATGGTACGAATAACAAAAACTTATTAATAATTATCACGGATGACACTATCTTCATACAAGTTATCAGAAAGCTTTCTCTATCTCCTGCCTTTAATTGATTTCTACTTCTGTGTTTTATAACTGAGATAACCTTTTTAAAATTTAACTTATTTAGCAAAATAGTACCTACATGACCATACTTTACACAAAAATATCCCATGAAGCTTCTTCCATATCCTGAAATTTCTGGAGATCGCATTAAGTATTCATTTAGCTAATTTTTAATCCACATTTTCCGCATTAGCAAACACATTACAGTAAAGCCAAACCCAACTTTTCACAATGTTTTTGGACAATTAGCCTTATTTTGTCTGTCATTGTGATGAAAACTTTGGCCACAGATCTCATAAAACTTCCAAAACTTATTCTATATATGAAATAAAAAAAAAAAATTTACCATTCTTGGGACTCAGTTCTACCTGCAATGTGTGGACTATTGGTCCCGACACAGGTCCGTATTGACCTTTGGCGGGTGCCGGCAAAAGAATATTCGGCTGGGCACCATCCACCATCACCATGGACTCTTCAAAATAGACATGTGTTGAGGCCTATAGTAAATATTGTCAAAAAAAAAAATTGTCTGGGAATCGGGCCCTCTCCTGGACAGTGTCCATGGAGGACACATACATACAACTCCCTCACAATATGCTTGTAAAATGAATGTATTATTTTACCCATTCACCTACTAATATTATATTTAGCACACAGTTTTGGGGCCAAGTAATTCCATTTTTTTTTGCCTATTATTTAGGTGTGCAGATATTTAGGAGCTGTAACTTTCTAGTAAATCCTAGTAAATCAATGTATTTCAAAATAAATTTTGTACAGTGTTATTATTTCTTGAGCTTCCTACCATTTAAAACTCCCTGCTACAAAAAAAAAAAAAAAAAAAAAAACAAAAAAAAAAAACAGAATTAAGGTACCTATTATATATATAACCTATAGCATACCGGTAATAACATAAATATATTTTTTAAATACAATTTTATTTGCCACCACCAATATTTTTGTTCCCAAAATGAAAAGCCTGAAATGGAATAATTATTGTGTAGCCTACCTTATTTGTCCTTAGAAGTCACACACCAAAGATTTGTATATTCATAGTATATTTACACACACTTAGAGATCGTTTTTTATATTATATACCCTACCATATTTATATTTAATAATCATAGAATTGATCTGCATTGACAAGGCCTACAAGTCCGTTGCCCGTCCGATGACAGGGAGTGTAAATTCCTCTTCTGAATCGCAAATATCGGAGTTTTTCAACTGTTCCCCGTGTCACACGATCCCATATTCACATCTGATTGATCACTTCCGGTACTGAATTCTTCCACTACAATTATTAGAATTAGTTTCATAAAACGATTTTATTCTCACTGTCACATAACCTATTACCAGCCATGTATACGGACACTAACAACAACAGGTATCATATGGAGTAAACCATCTGTTATTCTTTGCTTACGTCAGTTTAGCCACTAATGAAAAAAATATTGTTCTAACAAACAAGTAACCATAGAAACGAAACATATGTTTTGATTAGTGCAGCTATCTGTCCAGTTTAAAGTGAACTATAACTGCCGCGGAGCGCTCCGTCGAAGTATGGCGGGGCCCGCGGCGGAAGCCGGCTGGAATGGCTCCGTCGAAGTAGGTGTATGGGTTAAATATATTAAATAATATGTTATTTTAGCAATTTTCAAATAATATTTGAATAAATTGTGATTCTGTGGCTTTTTATTCTTGTGTGAAAGAAAACATGTCACAGCCACTGTGCCATGCAGCACTATTTACATTGTTTATTCATTAAGTTTTCAGGACGCACTGTCTGGGGAATTATGTTGCTTTGAGACGAACAGGGTGAAAATTCAAAGTCATTTTGGAGTGTTTTCTGGTTCTTTTAAGATATAATTCATTACTAAGTAGTATTAGGACGTGGTTACATATATATTCTCATCAGATATCAATATATATAGTATCTAACAATAGTATTCTGCAATGTTATTTCCATTGAAGTTTGGGACTGGTATTCATATCTGAACTAAAAAAAACCAAGGTTTGAGCGAATTATTGTTACCCAGTTTGATTTCCCCCCCATATACTGTGATCATAAAGCAGTCCTAGCTACAGTTTACATTTTTACGCAATCAACATTTTATTATTAAATGGATGTGTAAAAGATGGAAAGATCTAAATGGTTGAATTTAAACGTATCCCTTGTGTTATACCTTATATAATGTAATTATTTAGTAATTTGACCTAACCAAGAACTATTAACCCTTAAAGCACTGAGAAGAAAATTTGGCCTCCGTTCAATTAGCATGCATGTTTATTGATTTTTCAAAGTGACATGCAATCTAATTTGCTTCCTTACAGTCGTTATAAATAAATTTAGTTCCTACACATTTACAGCATTTTTTGTGATTTATAATGTTTCACAAACAAAAGTAAAATAAGAGACCATACGGATAATATCCAGTAAGCAATGTTTAGTACCATGTATAAAACCTACTTTTATTGTATAAACCATGCTGTAAGGTTAAACCACAAAAATCCCACAATGTAAAACACTTTGGTTTGGGTAACATGTTACTTTTTCTACTGTACATATGCTAAGTTGATATTTAGAATGCTATACAAAATCTTAACTTCCAACATTCTATGGAGCAATGTAAAACAGTACGAGATAGGTTTTCTTTTTTATCTTATACAATAGACAGATATGCTTTGATTAACAATATCATTAAGACATATGTTACAGAGTCAAACAGTTTTTACAAGTGAATTCTATTATTTAAATGAGAGGGTCTTATTAAGATTCAGCTATTCCATTGAGAAGAACTCATCGAGTGGTGTAGTATGCGTGATCTTGCAGCCAACACCATATGGTTTCTCTTTATAGATCCTGGGTTGTTCATTTCAGATGAAATCTGGTAGTTTGTTGGTAGGGTTTCATTCCAGCATATGATGGATAGCCTGTGATATTCTATAAAAAGAAAGGAGGTTTATTTTATATAGCAAAATTGTAATTGCCAAATTATAATTTGCGATATTAATTTGTCATAACTCCCTTTGAAGAGGATCTCTCATGCTTCGTTTCAAAGGAAGTTTATGCTATAAGTAACATGAAGAAAGTCTTAACAGCTTCCTGAGCATTATCCACCCAATCCAACTTCACTTTTTGAAAGAAAGTATTAATCTTTTCAGGTTAGGCAAGCTTTATGGGTGACTGGTTCCTATTTATTTGAGATATCGTATATGGCCAGAATACACTTATTTGTTTTGTTGTAGGTTATTATATGGAGGAAAACATAAAGTTTCATAGAATGTTTATTTTGTAACTATTGTCCTCTGGCTCCATTAAATCCAGCTAGCACTCTCAAAAAAGACACCATGTTAAATATTTATTTTGCAACCAAAAATGGTTAAATAAATCTTTTTTAGATAATTCTTGGTTACTTGTAAATGGCAATATTTTACATAGGAAGCAAAGTTTATCACCAGTTTAATGTGGACTCTAAAGTTCCATATTACAAGAATATTAAGTGAGAAACTAAGGTTTGTGATTAGCAAAGTGTTACATTGTGGATTGTCAATCAGCAATTTTGGTGTCTCAGTGGCAACTATCGGATGTCGTGTATCACAGATCATTTATGTTCCAGACATGTACAAGAAAGGTAGAGATTTACAGAAATATGTATATACAAAGTTCATTAATCCTTTGGTATTAGGCTATGTGCTTCAGTTTGACACAGAATTAGTTAAAAAATAACTTTTCTTAAAGATACCAGCACTCTTATCATTTGAGTTACTATTTTTACTTTCCACATTTAACTTATGTGTTGGAAATTATCAAAAAATTGTCTTTCATGACTATGTTTATACTACTGTAGTGAACATTATATTGTAGATTCTTAGGTACAATCTGAACTAGACAAAAGGCTCAGAAGCATACTTGTGAAATATAGTGCCCACTAGACAGGAACATTGATAAGATGTTACTGTAGTTTATGACCCACTTTTACTAGATTGCTGATGTAAGTATAAGTTTTCGATTTTAGTATTGCTGAACTAATATAAGTTAAAGCATAGTCCGGGAGGATAGTAGTTAATAGTTTAATGAGAGTTACTATTATTTCTTTGTGATTTGCAGTACGAGGTTCCACTGGTATCAGCGTGAACCAGGGACCTCCAAGCCTCTGAACTTATGTCAGGGTTCAAGCCGAGATGACAAGCAAGGTAAGGTCGTGCTATGCGCTTCATTCCGCAAGGAAAATATTTTCGCCTAGGGCTAATGGCACTAAGTAAGTATGAATGAATAAAATATATAATAATGATATATTTTTTAAAGTTGATAAAAAGGTGTTACTTACTGTAAGTCAAATGTATTTGAATTTCTTCCCCTGTAGAAGCTTATAAATAACCACCAAGTGGCAAATCTAGAACATTTTGTTTATTATTATTACCATATTGACCTTCTTACATTCTTGAAGCCGTTTTGTATTTATAACTTCTGTTTTGAAAAGTGTGATGTTTTCAGGCACTTTTTTATATAAACTAAGACTAAATTAACTTAAAATTAATGACGTACATATTCGATGTAAATAAAATACTAGCATTGATCACTTAGATTACTCCCACTTTGAGATCCAGTTAATTGAATAGTGCACTTCACCTTGCCTGATGAATGGGTTAAAAACCCTTTTGCCAAAATACTTAGTTCTTCAAGTTTTTTTTTCCAGATTTTGTGCAGTTCAGGGCAATGAGAACAACCAACATTGTATGTGCCATTTGTCTAAGTGATTGTTTAAGCAAAATACATTGTTCGGCTTTTTGGAGACTTGTATAAAAACACATTTTCATAATTGTTGTTGAGCTTGATAAATTACATCAACGATTGATTCAAATATGCGGGAAAGAAGATGTGGTTTATTGTAAATTTGGTCTGTGATTTTGTTTTTGATTGGGGTGAGCAGATTATATTACTTAATAACATTTTAAAATTATTGCATATGTTATTGTTACTAGTTCTCTTTTGTAAAATAAAATTGATAGAAATGAAATAAAGATCCATCATCATTGGGGGTGCAGTGGTAAATATATTTGTCAGCGCTATTATCAGAAAAATAAACTAGTTTCATGTCATTTCAGGATTTTTTTTATACCGGACTATAGACCTTGTAGTATTAATACATTGCCTAAATTATACAATCCTATATTAAGAAACATTTGTTCATGATTTGTAAATATTGTTTTGTTAATTTGTCGTTATAGACTTTTTACTTCAGGTGGATCAACCACTGAATAAATTCCTGGGTACTGTTTTTTTTAAGACTCCGATGCAGTTTTATAGTTTTTATTTTGTGTGGAAACACACTGGATGGAAAGGTGTTTTTTTTAATTATATTATAACCTACATTTTTTGTAAATGTACGTAACATGTCTGAATCAGCAGTATCAACAAAATCTTTAAATAGGCACCAAAGTTGAGTTGATTAAACTTCCTGATTACTTAAGTACTAATTTAGTATGTTAGGCAAGTCTAACACCCTTTGAGAGCCCAGCATATTTGAGTGGTTTGCCACTGTCAGTGCCAAGGCAATTTATGACAGACCACCTCTCTCAGTGCCAAACACTCTTTTGGTGTTTTATGAAGTATATTCAGCCAAAATAATTCATAACTTAATATGGGAAAAACATAATCGGAATGATTTTTATTTTTATTTGTGTAGGAGAATGTAGACTATAACTTGTAATAATATTTATGAACAATACATGACACCAATTTAAATATTGGAGTACAACAATTTGTAACAGTATGATCTTAATGTAACGGTCTTTTGTATGTTATATTTTTTATTGGTGTCATTGTATACACATTACCACAACAAAACATACCAAATTTCAAAAAAGTGTATCTTTATAACTGGGTTTTTTGATTTTTTTGTATTTTTGTATAGTTTCATAAAAATAATTCCATAACCTTTTCTAAAATAAACATAATGTAGGTAATTTTTACTTTTATTGTGTCTGGGAGAAAAGTAGGATATGAGTATAATAAATTTATTTAGGATAGTAAATATGTTAAAGATTTTAAATAAAAATTAAATTTTAAATGTTAATGGTTAAAATAAACAATAACGCCAACGATCCACACGCAATAGTTAACATAACAAAACCCCGTTGTCGATGAAAATTATTTATTGTTCTTCGAACTACACCCAAATCAAGATTGTCCAGATTAAGTTTATTATGTTTGCGTTTTCTTACTTTGTTGGCGTACTAAAAGAATTGCCAATGGGACTTATTTTTTTCCTCCTTCAAAATTCGTCTCAGCGTACTTTTAGAAATTCCAGTTGCCTCTACGACACGCTGTTGAACTTTCTTCAAATTTTGAAGTGTGTTGGTTTCTGCTTCTCGTTTCATAAAATGGGAAGCACTTCTATTGCTTGGCCGTGTATAACCTTTCTACCTCCAATTTTACTTTTTACATTATGATCCATCTCAAACTCTTTACTTAAAACGTTATGAGCACAACGCAATTAATTCACAAATTGTATTAACAACTCGTGAATTGGCACAAGCGAATGTTTTTTAGGCGGCATGTATAGAAGGACTGGAGACCGAAGTTCACAAGGCTAAATAGGGCAAGAGACTGAGCCGCTCCACCCCCCACCACTTTAGTTCCGTCTTTGCCTACGGCGCATCTCGAAGTCACCGGTCATGCTAATAAATTCTCTACTATACTTTAACTAAATACGTTTGTATAGTTTTGTGTTTGTTCAGTGATATTTATAAACAATGAGTCGTAAAATCATTGCTGACAATGAAGACCTAGTATTGCAGGCATTAGAATTAAGCATTATCAGTGTAGACAATACACAGACTGTTAGTTTAGGTTAGAAAATGTCCTAGTTTTGTGTTTTTATATTTATTTTCCAAACTTTATTTATTAGTATAAAAAAAATTTATATATCTTTTTAGTAAAGATTTAAATTGAGTATAAGATAGAATAACTAAAAGTGAAAAAATAAAATATTTTCAATAACACTAAGTTGTGTCAAAATAAAAAACTAAATGTTTTTGCTCATAAAGTTTTTGATAATGATTTTTTTTATTTGTATTAAAACGTTAAATAAGTGATAAATGTATTATATGTATAAAGAAAATATATTTATCTAAAAAAAAACAAAAACCCAAGAATTATACCAATAAATAAATTTGAATTTTTATCCAGATCCTTGCAGAATCAGGCATTTTTCGCTCGGCATTTTATGCATACCATATAGCAAAAACGCTGCAGCACTCAAAGGGTTAAAGTTCATTAATTTACACTTTCATTTATTTACACTTTTTGTTACACAAAGTATAACTAAACATAGTTGTTGCCTGTATGTTTATGTTAAACTACTTAAAATTTTGTTTAATTAACCTTCCTTCTGAGAGTTGTTTTACTTCTTAGGGGGTAAGCATTTTACAAATATGCATCAGTATTTGTACAAAACGATTAAATGACGTAAATATAAAATGTTATAAATGATCTTGGCTTGTCAATTGTGCAAATTCATATTTAACATGACAATAGCGAACGGTTAAACAAATATTTACTGACAAACTAATTATTTCTGCCTAGTGAAACTTTTGTATTTTGTAGCAAACTCCAAAAACTTCTGTAAATTACTACATAGTTAAATATTTTTACTACAGTTATTGGTGTGTTTGCATCTAACAGTGTAACAAAGTATGTTATGAATGTAACAAGTGTATGTTATGTGATTACAACTTAAGGAATATTTTTTACAAACAGGGCTAAAAACAAATAGTACTTTTCATATTTTTACAATCAGTGCAAAAAAACACATTGTATTTTAAATATTTATAAATAACAATGTTGGAATTTAGTTTTTCTAAAATGTTTAAAAATTGCAGATATTTACCGAGTTGTTAATTCTACAACGTTGGTAATCTGGCACTAAAATAGTCGAATTAAATTACTACCAGAAATCTACATCAGATAATAATCTGCTAATGATTGTTAACAAACTATTTAATAATAATTGTCTCCATTATTGTAGCTATAAATTGCAATTTTTAACACGATTATGCTCAGCTGCATTGTATAACATTCTTCATTAATTCAATATTAAACAGAATCCTTGCCTAACATTTTTAAAATGTCATTGAACATGCTAGTTTTTTGTATATTTTTGCTAGAAAAATAAATGCACTGTGTAAGAATTAATTAGATCCCACCATGTTGGGTTTTATACATCAGATATCAATGCTGATCTAATCAACCCTTGTGACCCAACAAAGGGTTATAAAATAATGTTGAAACTGTCCAGGGAACCACAGTGGAGCTTCGACGAGTCGGTGTGTATACACAACGTGAACAACGAAGTAGCCTGTTTATGCAGGAGCACAATTCGAAAAGCCAGCCCACAAGTTACAGGGTCAGAAGGTGGTGAGCGTCAGTCTCTCGCAAGGCAATTGCTCCCTTTCATTTACTCTGTTATGTTCCAGGTAAGTTCACCCATTGTGTCTCATAAAACTCTGTCCATATCTGACATCCATAAAAGATTTTAAAAATGGAGTTATTTTGTTTGTTCAATTCAAAATAAATTAAGTTTCAGTTGGAAATTAAAAACAAATTACTTAAATTGAAATTCTTATTTCCTTTCCTAGCCCTTATTCAAAAATTCTGAAAATACAGCGTGTATTGTGACACTTAATTTTAGTATTCTTACAGACTATTAATTTTTGGGGGAAATTAAATTAAAATTAAGAAATCATGTTTGCTGTACCTGAAAATGTACATTTTTCAATGTTACTTTGTCGCATTCATTTTTTTTATACACCTTATTTTATTGTGTTGTAGTAACTCATACTGGTATATATTTATTACATTTTTAGCTATCTTTACCAAAGTATTTAAATTTATACTTATATACAATCTCAAAAACTTGACATAATAATGTTAATATCGACAGGGATACATAATTACACAAAATGTTTCAAAAACAAAAGTATTTTATTGTAAAATAATAAAGAAAAATCGACAGAAGTGCGTACAATATGTTTGGGGAAATAATTGATTCATTTTTATTTATTTTTTATTCATTCTGTAATAAATTTATTTACAATACCAAAATACCATATTGAAAGAACATAAAAAGTCTGTACTCCAATCAATTACCATATTACCAGTTTTTGAGGTTGTAGTTTTCAGTCTTAGTTCCATTTGTAGTACGAGGGGTATTAGAAAAATAAGGTTCCCATGATTTTTTAAAATAGACAGCTCTATATTTCTACTAAGTGTTATACATCAAATTTAAAACTTAAAAGTTAAGCTATTTTTCCACATAATCACCGTTTCTGTCCAAAACACTTTTGTGGGACGATGCTCCAACTTTTTCTATCCCCTTGTGTAGAATTCTGCCGCCAATCCTTTGAGTAACCCTTCCTTGACTTCATCATCGGTACTGAAGCGTTGGCCACCCAAGTGTTCCTTTAATTTTGGGAATAAGTGATAATCACTTGGGACTAGGTCTGGGCTGTAGGGGGGATGGGGCATAATAGTCCAGCCAAAATTTTGTGAGCAGTTCTTGAGTTTGACATGAGACATGAGGTCGAGCGTTGTCATGGAGAAGCCTCACACCACTGGACAATCTTCCTCTCCGGCGGTTCTGGATCGCGCGGCTCAGGTTTTCTTAATGTGTCACAATATCTGTCAGAGTTTACTGTTGTTCCTGTGAATGGTGATTTCTCCGATCATTCAAGCAATATTGTCTCAACTTTTTCAACAACTCCATCTGAAAACACTTACACTTCGGTTTTCATCGTGAATTTCCATGCGGCCTTCAACTGAATTCTCTATACCATTTCCGAACGTGTTGAACAGATATGCAGTTTTCCCCATAAACTTTGATTAACTGACGATGAATTTCAATAGCTGAAATCTGTTTTGCATTTAAAAAAACGTATCACAGCACGAATTTCGCAATCTGGCGGTAACAACGACAGTGAGCTCCATCTTCGAAGGCAGCTAGGCCGGCACTGTTGGACGTAGCGAGCCGCGGAGTGGTATGGATAGAGAGAGGGACAGCTGATGTGTAAGACAGTGTTGCCAGATTTCTCCCAACATATCGCATTCTGTCTCGGCGACATAGGGAACCTTATTTTTCTAATACCCCCTCGTATCATAATATTTATTAATATAAGTTCAAGAATCAAATGACTATATTCTTTGCCTAAATAAGCTATGCGTACGAGTTCTTTGTTGTATCAGCATTGTAAAAAAAGAAAACTGAAAGAAAACATGCCGAATCAGATGAAGTGATGGAAAATGTTATATCTATCTGAAGTAGCTTTCAAAAAATGGATTAAAAAAAGTTTTTAGTTGTATGAAAGATGGAAAAAGTGTATGAATGCTACAAAAAAAGTATATTTTGAAGGAAAATAAAAAAAAACACACAACTTATTTCCAATAAATTGGTAATTCATCAATTTCAGGAGGAATTTTTCGACTATATCTTGTATAACAAAGCTATTATTAAAAAACTGTGTATCTATACATTTAATAATAATGTAAAATACATTCTAATCAGTTCAATAGGTATTAATGTATTGTAAACAAATTACTATGTTTATCATTGCATACTTTGTTTCCAGGCAAGCCAGGTCAGCCCTCTTTCATCAAGCTGTTCCAGTACCCTAAGTTTTGATACACCTGTTGCCAGTAAAACATTTTTTCAGGTAAATAACTTAAGAGTTTTTTTTTTCTCACTAATGGGTTTATTAGGAAAATACATGAATTTTTTACATTATTAGGAAAATACATGAAGTTTTTACTATTAATGATACCTTGTAAAAAGATTGTTTAAATTTACAAAAATTATGTATCGCAGTGGCCATCTGACCATTTTAAATTATGGTGGTTCCCTGCTGACCGGGAAACCACATGTAATTTAGGAATCTCATTATTAGATAGTTTAAAAGCATTGAAAGTGCCCTGACTGCTACAATGTGTGGTGTGATTCAAAGTTGACTCTATTAATGTAGTATGGAGAAATGCCAATCTGTTCCAGATGTGGAACTGTTGCTATGAATATGCGATGTCAAGCAATGGTTCCAGCTAACATTTGTCGAAACAGAGAACTGTGTATCGGATTTCTTTAATTGCAATGTGACTAAATTAACTCTTGTCACCTGTATTAGGGTAAATTCATGGGGTATAGATTCCATACATGACAAATCTCACTTAAAGTTTTTGCCCTCGATAGGGAACTGTAGTTTGTTAAACTGGTGGTGAAAAGCATTAGAATGTTAACTGAAAGCCATACAACTGGTGCATTCCATTTGTTTTTCTCAGCCACCTATCGATTCAAAAACTAGTTTTCATTGAAATTGAATGCCATTTGAGCTGAACGTTGGTGTTTTTTAAGAGGCTTTTTACTTGTGGGGGGGGGGGGGGGGGACAATGGCAGTGTAATTTCTTGTTTGAGTTGTCAAATTGTATGTTATAATATATTAAATGTGAACATAGTTTACAAATACTGTAGGATGACTAATAAGGATTAAATGTTTTTTAAATTATGGTAGTTTTTAATGAATTGGCTAATGCCACGTTTTGCTTTGTTATGCATATTTATTTGTAGAAAATATTGTCTTAAAAACCCGTTTTTCATGATTTTACTTCCTATAATAACTACAAAAATCTATTTTTAAATATAACTGAACAAGATTTAACATAAATATTTTTAAAGATAATTGCATGCTAGGGAGAAATGTAGATATTTTTTATCCAGCTTCAAATGATTTTAATTTTCTCTGTTTTAGGAATAATAGTATTATCAGTGCAGCCTTTGTAAATAAAATACATTGAAACAGTTTGGGAAGTTATCTTTTATATTTATTTAAGTTTTCGAACATATATTTTGTATTACAGGAGTTAGGATTTTGGTCTCAAAAGAAGTAATGAATTTATCTGGGATTAAAATAAAATTTTTCCACATTGAAAATAATCTTCATATTATGTTTAAGTAATTAACAGAGTGGCCATACGACCGGGAAAACCAGGAATAAGCCAGGAATTTTTTCTGAGAACCGGGAAAATTTCAAAAATAGTTTTTTCGTCTCCAAGAACTTATAAAATTAAGTTTATCTTCATTACTTCTATTCCTGTGCCGTGGCAAGCCTCTGCCCCCACCCCAAAACGTAACAATGCATTGGACAATTAAAATCTGCCTACTGATTGTTTCTGACTTCGTCACTAAACGAGTGGTACGCTTTAAGCGGTAACATGGCAGAGCGGTAACAACCGCGATACAAACGGGTTTTTTGTACTTAGGTATTATTCAGTCACCGAAGTGGGGTCTCTGGACAAAGTTGTACAACTCTTATTCTTTAGAGAAAAATAGTGTTTTGGAAAGACGTGTATTAGATAGATAGCACAGGCCTAAAATGTGCAGTGTTTATAAACAGGCTTCTGAGTTCGGTTGGTTGAATAACTTGACTTTTTATAAGAGGGTGCAGCCCGGGTTTTGAGTACACCAGAATGTCAGTTGGATGTATACAAAGCTTAATAAGATACCTTTTGGAGAAAAAAAAGTAGTGGGTTAGTTACAACAAGTAGCGTCGGGAGGAAAAGGGCGTTTGCGTCCTGTTGCCACAGCAATGACAGTCTGAGCTGAGGAATGAAATGGCAGGAGAAACATTTAATTAGAATTGGCGGCAGGATAAGCACCATCGTGTGGTACTGCCCTGCTGTTCACGTCTGCCATTGCTAGTGTCGAGTGTTCCCCATATGTATTAATTATAAACATTGCCGAGACATCACTATTGTGTGTAAACAGACTTCGTATTGACTCCCGGAACAACCAGCGATACAAACTGTAGCAAGTACTTGCGACAGTTTCTCATAAGTAAAATTACTTTATTGTTCACATTATGCTACAATAGTTGTGAAAATAAATGTCATTGTTGCACTTGGCGGTAAGGGTTAAATATAATACTATAGTTGTCTATTTGGTTTTAAAAATAGACTAGATAATTGGGACATTTTCGATCGGGGAAAACCAGGAGAGAAAAACCGGGGAATCTAAAAAGAGGTTTTGAGTGGTCACCCTGATTAATTTAAAGTTCAGACTGAAGTTAAATCCAAAAAAGATTCAAGTGATCTTATAAAATTAGAACTATTAAAATAAAAATTGTCACAATTCAAGTGGGACAAAAGTTCATTTTCTAGCTTTATAGTTTTTTATGCAACTAATATATGTTATCTTTTTGCATTAAGTAAAATGTGACAAAACAAAACATAATGTTATTGTAAATATCACTTACATCACTTTTATGTAAAATAACAAACAACTCCTCATGCTCATGCTATAGAAAACACTTCACATAATTAAAAGTATAATTATCGGTTTGTTTGTTATTTTAAAGTGATGTTTACAAGTTATGTAACCAATATAAGTTCCATCTTCAAGGTAATGTTATTGGATATTATTGTATAATACCAAATATTAGAGGAATGATATTTTCAATGTTGAAAATTATAATGTAATATATATTTTCATATATTTATAAAAAAAGTTATTTATTATTTAATGTTCAGGTTGTTTTTAGAATATTTATTTGTTATTATGAAATGTGACGTAACTAAGTAAATTTATAATTAGTTATGAAAACGTTGGTTAATAGAGAAAAGCCTATATGTTTATGGTATTGTGTTGACAGTCTGACAAAGTGGAGATGTGGTGGAATCGCAAGGGCACTGGCGCTTTGGTGATGGCAAGTATGGAGGTTGACAAAACCGGATCATCCTATTATGGCAAGCAGTCTCTACTTTTTGTCTCCGTCAAAGGAGACACAGCCATGGTCGTTCTTGGTCAGTACAACCTCATCACATTTACAGGTTTTATTTGTATCTTACAATACATTTCTAAATGTATATTTAATAAAGAAACTAGCTGTTACAGTTGTAAGCTGTATTGCATTTTGACTACAGTTTAGCAAACACTAAATTGACTCCAATTCATCCGTGTGTCAACACTTTGAAGAGAAGTTGTACCCACACTTATGTGAGAAAGAAAATTAATTTATTCTTGTATTTGTGATTATCGGATGTCAGACACAATAGTAAGTGAGCATTACCTGATATTAATCTTGATTAAAAAAAAAAAGGGTGTTGCAATTTCAGCTTTCTCACACTTGCGGATAAAATCACTAAAATCACTATTCAGTTAAAGAAATTACAAATTTTAAAAAAAATTCTAATTGTTTTGAGGTTGACACTTTGGCTGAATAGAAGTGAACATGAAACAAAATACAAATTATTACCATGTGACCATTTTTGTCTAAATTTTTTCATAACTCTACACTTTTATTGCCATAACGTTTGTGGTCTTTGAAACGAAAATATAATGTAGGAACCCAATTTTTTCAGTTCTGTATTCAGTTATCTGTAATATTTAAATGTCACAACGGCCTTAATAAAAAAAAAACAAATGCAAAAAACTCAGCCAGAATAAACAGTATTGAGTTTTATCGCATGAGCTGGGAACATTTAAAATCTGGGATATTAAAACCTCACTATTTGCAATAAAGGACAGTCATAAAACCATTAAAATATGCAAACATCATTCTTAATGTACAGCAAATCACAACAAATCCTAAAATTATTATTTTTAACATTAGTCACATGTATACATTTTCAACAGATTGTTGTTACTTTTAGTGAAGATAAAGGCAGGCTATTTTAATTTTATTTTTAAACTTTGAAATGGTTATCAGCAGACTAAATAGATCCTCAGGTTAAAATAGACAAGTCACACAATATTATTGCTAAGATCGGTTTCAGGTAAGGAAGGGCCTATCTATGCAGTGTCATGGAGTCCTCTGGGTACAGAGTTCTGTGTGGTCTATGGTTTCATGCCAGCCAAGGCCACTCTGTATAACCTTAAGTGTGAACCTGTCTTCAATCTTGGATCTGGCTCCAGGAACAGCATCTACTACAATCCTCATGGCAACAATATCCTTTCACATTCTCTTTTGTATTTAATATAGATTCTCTACTTTAAAAATATGACAGACTTGAATATTTTGGCGATGAAAATTCGTTTCAAGCCAACTGTAGGGTTAATAAGACATTACTCTATGAATTGAGGGAGTAAAGTAGCATAACATTTTTCTTTTGAGACTAAACTCAACATTATTTTACTCTGAGAAACATTAATATTTTTAATGACACATGCCACTACATGACGGTTAATGCAGTGGCAGGTTATTAAAAAATTAATAACACATTGATAAAATCTGTTTTTGAGTATGTTGTATTTAATTTTATTATGCTCACTTACAAACAGCAGCAGTTTACATTAGTTCTATGATGTTTGTGTTTTGTTGCTTTCATTTTAACTTTCTGTTTGTTTTTATCGGGAATTTTCACAGTGCAAGATTTATATTATTTATAGTTTCTTTTGATTTATTTTGAGCCTGGAGAGAAAAATCCTTCCTTAGTGTGCCTCTAAGGTACAAGATAAAAGTCCTTTACCAAATTTCATGTCTATCTATCTTTCAAAACACCAAAACACATCTTTTATATAACACACACACACGCACACGTGCGCACACACACACACACACACACACACACACACACACGCACACACACGCACGCGCGCGCGCACACACACATCTAAACCCACTTCATCCATACTGCCTGCCATACTATTAAAACCGATTTAATATTTATACTTTATCCTTGAAATGATTATAAACAAGCATGGATATCTTTAGCACTAATAGTTAGGAGTGTTCCTCCATCTAGTTATGATTTTATACCATCTAGAACATTCTCTAACTGTAAACTTAAACATACTTCCTCATAGTTGTAGATTAGAAGTGACAATGGCATATGATTGAAATATTTAGGCTGATCTCAAATACTTATGACATATTTGACCAAAAAGGAAGTTTTTATTCCTTGACGTTGGTTGTAATTTTGTTGCTGGGAGGTTTTGGCAACCTTAGTGGACAAGTCGAAGTGTGGGATGTCACTAGTCGGAAACTGATCAGCAAATTGGAGTCTTCCTCCGGACACAACATTATTACACTGGTATGTTGGCTTCAAGTACTTAATTTACTATTAGAAAATTTCATTCATTAAGTTCTATACATTTCCATCAAATTTTCATAGATTTGTGAAATGAATAATATGGAAATAAAAAAATGTATATTATATTAATTGTAGAGAATTATACTAAGTAGGACGCTGATAATGTGTAAACATTAAAACTCACTCTCCAGCATTGTCTTGTTCTAGGTCACCAGATGGGGAACACTTCATGACAGCGACGACTGCACCCAGACTCAGGATGGGAAATGGGTTAGTTGCTATATGTATATGTAACAACTCTATAATATACAGTTCTATTACAATCACTAACTGTATTTGAGAATAAAAAAGTACCTACATTGAGAAAATTTAGACTTATTACCATTGTACTTTATTCAAGCAGTGATTTGTGAAGGTGGAGTCCCAGTCCTTAGGTTGGCAGCACTGAGGTGAAGGAGCCAAGTTATTAGTAACAATTTTAATAAAACATTTGTATTAATGCAATTACGAACTCCCAGTTATTTATGACTGTAAAATTATTTACAATAAAAACAGGAGTCGGAGCCCCACAAAAAATAAAGGGATTGATGACTAGTCGATGTAAGCAAGGGAAAGGATAACCTAAAATGTCAACTTTTTCTTTGAAAATTCTCCTTCTGATAATTCTATTCTTCAATAATTATTTACAGTATATAAAACTCACATACAGCTCTTATGTGTTAAGTGTTAGAGAGGGCTTCTGAGCCCTAACTTCAGGTAAAATAACTCATCCTTTATTAAATACTTATGTACTTTATTTGACTTTTATCAGTGTTACGATTTTTATAAATGTTTGTTGGTGAACTTGCGGCGAGAAACACTGTTAATGAATTGGTGCTTTATCAGATTCAAGATTTGGCACTACACGGGAGCCCTTCTGTATGAACGCCCTTGGAACAAGCAGGAGGAGCTGTGGGAAGTGTTGTGGCAGAACTTTCCCTCTGGGGTTTTCCGTACGCCTGCCATCACTACCAAGAGTGTGGAGGGTATCCAGCCTAGCCAACCTCAAGGTAAAAGAATCTTAGCATAACGTGCATTAGGTGGGCTTTCATTGCACTTGAGGCGTATTTAGAAAATAAGTACTGTTTAAAAAAAAAAACAAGTAAACAATTTTCAACACAGTTTTATTTCTACATGAAAACCCAAACCTTAAACTATTTTTTCAACATATTTTCCACCGATGTTCAAACACTTGTCGTAGTGGGTGATCAATTTGTCTATACTCTCTTCATAGAAGGTTTACCGCCAACGAATGTAGCCACGACTTAATTGCAGTTTTCACTTCATCGTCGGTTTCAAAACGTTGGCCGCCTAGCTCTCGCTTCATGTGCAGGAACTAGTGGTAGTCAGACGGTGCCAAGTCCGGGCTGTAGGGTGGATGTTCGAACTGCTCCCAACGAAATTGTCGAAACATTGTTTGAGTGTCACCAGCGGTATGGGGCCGAGCATTGTCATAGAACAACTCAATTCCATTACTGAGCATTCCTCTCTGTTTGTTTTGAATTGCCCCCTTAGTTTTCTTAAGGTTTTGCAATACCTTGCCTTGCCGTATTAATGGTTTGACGTCTTGGGAGAAAATCAACAAAACACCTTTCCAATCCCAAAAGACAGTGCACATAATATTTTTGTGCAGACGTCATCTTGAGTTTTTGTTTCTTTTCTGAATATTTTAGAACGATTAATAAAAAAATATAACTAGTCTAGCTTTATGAATAAAAAATTTATAAATATTAATATACAATAAAACATGTCAATCTGGCCAAGCGGTATCCAGCCTGGTACCAAACAATCAAACGTTTCATAACTGTATAGCATAGAGAGCAATGCCAAGTGGGAAAGCTCAATAGAATTCTACACATTGGTTGGTGTGGGTTAAGGGCCCCATACACCTGCGAGTCTGGCTCGCGAGCCTGGCTCGACTCGCCTAGAAATGGACCAAATCCGTCAGTGTATGGACAATAAAGAGCCGAGCCGAGTCAAATTCAGGCGAGCCGAGCCGGATCCGCCACTGCTTGCCGTGCGGCTCGGCTCGAGTATCAGTTCGCCAGTGTATGGCGCATTACGGATCGGACTCGTGCCCCCACCACCGAAAAATCTGTTCATTCCGTTTTCCACGACTGTACGCCAAATGTTACGCACCACTCGTTCCGCCAAGGGTAAGGTGTTTTGTTTGTTTTGAGTTAACATGGCTGACTCCAAGTTATTTATGAGCCCTGATTTTTTTAACAACATTTATTGAAGTAGACCGTCCGGTAGCCAGAAAACGGAGAGTAGCAGTGAGGCGTTCCTCTGGTGATATAGCGTTTCGCAGTATAGTATCTTTTTTGTTATAAGCGGTTTAACCTCGTCCAATAACATGTTAAAACTTTCAGCTGACATCCTCAAATAGTTTGATAGTCTTGGTGACTATCATTCCTAATAAAATTCAATAAATTCATGTGACTAAATCTCTTTCTATTTAGTAACAAATTCTTTGACCACATTACCCTTTTCTTCCGTTTCTTCTTAAATACACCTAGCTCATCTAACACTATGACCGCAGCTGCAACCTTCTTCGAAAAACTCATGTTTGCAACTGGGCGAACAAGATACGTAGGTGTGTGGTGAATAAATCAGCGGGTCCGGCTCGCGAGCTAGGCTCGGCGAGCTAGGCTTGCGAGCCAGACTCGCAGGTGTATGGGGCCCTTTAGAGAGGGATGGAGGCTTTGGTTCCCTTTATGTTTATCTGACCATTTTATGTTTAGAAACAATGACCTTGGCAACACTGTAATATCTGTGCATTGTGTCACCTTTTGAATGTGCATTAAAAACATGTTGTGTTAGTCGAGTAGTCATGTTTTTATTAAGTTATATAACAGTACTTCAAAAGGCAAACTCCCTTCCCTCTACCAAAAAATATAAAATGATACATTTTAATTAGAATTAGCTGTTTTAGTGACAAATATCTAAAAACAATTATTAAAAAAAACTGACCATTTGATCTGAATTCAAATGCATGTTGCAATATACTTAAACTGAAAAATTATATAAATACATATAATTACTCTGTTTTTTGTTTTGTTTAATATTTTGTCTTATTACAATTTTGTATTCACACAACTATAATTTACTATGACTCAAGATAAAATATTTAACATGAACAAAACACTATCAAACAACGAACAACAACAACTTGTCATAGACACAGTTGTGATAATAGGTCAATTAGTAACACACACCACTGGCTGACAAGGAATATGTTTGGTTATGGTCTCTACAACACACAAGAAAATACAAGCAGACCACATTTGTGTGCAACATGAGACCACCAAAGACCTCCAACACCCCATGCTGCGTAATGTATGAAAAAAAGTCAATTTAAAAATATTTCTCAGGTTACTGTGAAAAGCACTGAGCTTGGCCCTGCTATGAATAAGTTAATTCAGTGAACTGCAAAAACACCATGAGACACTATTTATTGTTTCATGTATAATTAATTGTATTTGGTGTTTAGTTCAGAGTTTACTAATAGGGTATATCTGTCTACGGTGTGCAAAGGGTTAGTGGTACATGCAAAACCATTAGTATTTTGTACATTCTTAGTTACTATTTATGTTTAAAGAGGTTAAAAAGTTAGGTTCAAACTTGAGAATTGAGATATTATAGGAAGATTAGACTTACCTTTATAAGATCGGAAGGATATTCTTCTTCTTCTTTTTTTTTTTTTTTCTTTAAGGGTATTGGGGTGGATTCACAGATCCTCACACGTCAACCTGAGCTTATTGTATGCCCCTTTGATGTTAGAGGGGTAAGCCTATCTTTGTGCCCTTAATTAGGCTAAGAAGCTTTTCCCCGATACTAGCATCTGGTTCGTCGCCTGGTTGTTTATCACCGAAAAGAGCCCTTCTCCTTGCTCCCAGTCTCTCACAGTCCAGTATTATGTGTTTTTGCAGTCTCTTCAGACTTATTGCAGAGTCTACACTCCACGAGTCCTCATTTCGTAAACCTAGAGTGTTTAGGTGTTTCCTGAAGTGGCCGTGTCCAGTGATCAAGGCAATCACTTGCTTAACCCGATCCCTGCCCAGCCCCATCAGCCATCTGGTGAAGCCGGAGCTAGAATCAGCAAGCAGTCTTTTTGCCGAGTGCTTGTCCTTGGTGACTCTGCCACCGCAAGCGGTGTGTCTTCCTGGACCATTTGTTTATACTTTGGTAAGCGGCTGACTTGCTTATACCACAACTCGGTTCTGGACCGGTGTATGGCATGCTTGCTCCGCTTTTGGCAAGCCTGTCGGCGCATTCGTTGCCACCTATGCCTGTGTGGCCCGGTACCCAACCAAGACGCACAAAGTTGCGTGATCCAAGCTTGCAGAGAGTGTTAAAGCACTCCCACACAAGCCTGGATGAAATGCTGTTGGAGTCAAGAGCTTTAAGAGCTGCCTGACTGTCTGACATTATACAGATGTTCATTCCCTGGTACCCTCTGGTGAGGCCTAGGTTGGCACAGGCTAGGATACCATAGATTTCGGCTTGAAATATGGAGCAGTTCCGACCCAAGCTGCCGCAAAGGGCAGTTCTAGGGGATTGACTAAACACTCCATATCCAGTTCTTCCTTTAATAAGCGAGCCATCCGTGTACCAGACAAAGCTCTTTCTTATTGTTGGAATGTTATCTTGCGATTTCCACTCATCTCTGGAGTAGAAGTCAACAGAGAATGGCTTATTGAATACGAACTCCGTTCTCATTATGTCGGAGACCATTTCGAGAATAGCGCTTGGGTTTTACAGCTTCAGTGATGGCGCCATGGCTCGCATTAGACGCGCCATTCCTCCACAAGCCAGCAACCATCAGCCGATAAGCTGACTTACGCACTTCAGCTTTTATATGGACATCAAGAGGTAGAAGTCCTAAAGCCACCCTCGAGGGTCGCTGAGGGACTGCTCCTGAATGCTCCGGTTGCAAAGATTGTGCCAAGCCTTGTAAGCTTTCAAGCTTGGCTTTGGCAGTTACCTGATTCACCTTTGTCCACCAGACTAATGAACCATAAGTGATTTGAGGCCTTACAACTGCTTTGTAAAGCCATAGTGCTATATGGGGTTTTACGCCCCATGAGATTCCTGCAAGTCTCCTGGACGTCATGAGCGCCCACTTTGCTTTGTGCAGGATATTTTTTAATATGATCATTCCACGTAAGCTTATGGTCTAGAGTCAGTCCTAAATATTCTTCTGTCTTTGACCACTCAAGCTGTGTGGATGCGAGTTTCAGCCTAGAAAGAGACTCTAGGTTCTTTTTCCTAGTGAATGGTACAACTACTGTCTTAGAGGGATTTACTTTCAGTCCCTCTCCCTGACACCAGTTGTGTACATGTTGAAGGTTGGTATTCATGAGTTCTTCTTCTTCATTGAGTTTGTTTTTTTTTATCGTTTTTATAATGAAGAACAGGAGTATACTTATAGTCTGGTAAAGTTAAGTCTGCTGTTCCTACTCTTATCTAAATGCTTTAGTTGCAGTTTAGTCATTATTTATATAAAAAATGAGTATCAAATTCAGAATCAAGACTAAATTTTGCTATTGGCATCAGAATCAGAATTGAATTTGTAACAGGTTAAGTATGTGTCGAGCAAAGATCCAGATTTTAGTACATAATTGTAATACATTTTTAATACATACATGGATAGAAAGACTTATCCAATTGAGAGGAAGAGTAGAAATATATGTGTAGACTCCATTAAATGTTTACCTTCACTGAATTTACCATTCAAGAGTAAATTACTTTTCTTTAGGTTGGTGAAGATAAGTGGTCTCAGTTGAAATATTAATTTGATTTATTTTTTCAGCCTCAAAACAAGCTTATAGACCACCCTCTGCAAGAGGCAAAGAGATCAATTTCAAATTGCACGATGATGAAGATGTTCCTTCATCTGTCAGTGAAACAGCTTGTAAGTTATGGACATATAATTTATCAAAAGTGTTCGGTAATACTAAACCAATCAGAATTAACTTGTAACTAGATAAGTAATAATCTTTAAAATTCACTTTAATTTTGTTCTTTTGTTGTTCTGTTCCCAACTGCTTATGTTACAGTTCATATAAGTTGTGTGCTATATGGAAGAGAAATGTGAACTGTGAATGTTAAGTTCAGATTAAATAGTATGTGTTCGAATCTCATGGAGTATCTGGCTTGAAAATTAATTAATTTTTAGTTTGTGTTAATAAAACTGCAGTGATGTAGGAAATATCGTATTTGCAAATGCTGGAGCTTTAAATTAACATGTTTCATTACAGGCTTTCGGTTTTGTAAATAATTATTCATAATATTGGTATTATTAAAAGTTGTATACCAATATAAACTTTGTAATATATTGAAATTAGAAAATTTTGTAAGAGTTATGTTACAATAATCTTAGTCTAATTGTATTTAGTTTTAGGAAACACAGATAATACTGTTTTGGAAAATTATTTTTATAATAATTTTTTAGGGAAAGGCCCAGATTTGTTTAGTTACATGATCTTTTATATGGTGAGCAGCCCCACCAATAATTTAAAGAAGTCAGGGCTCGTGAGATTATAATTACCTAAAAAATTAGGTAATTATAAATAACCTAGAAATCAAAATAATGTTTCATTCAAAGCTTTAGTGATTTTTTTCAATTAAATTTATGTTTGTTGTAATTAAAGTGTTAAATAATTGCATATACTGTTTGCATGAAAATTCTTTTCATATACCAAAAATATAAAATCAAATTGAAATTCTATACTATATCCAATCTTCAGAATTCCTTTGGTAGAGTGAGTGGAAACTGAAAAGTAATATGTGCGGATTGTAAAGAAAGATGTTTGTTCTTATTTTGGCTTTGTCTATTTTATTTAACCCTTTGAGTGCCAAGGGCCGATTTAATCGGCCTAGCAACGTTTCCGCATAGTGCCAAGGTCCGATTTCATCGGCCCGATGGTATTGACGAAAATTGCCAAGGGCCGACTAGATTGGCCTTTCCAATATTGGTCATCCTGTTGCTAAATATTGACGTATGATATTGTAAAACGTATCAAATTAAAGCCCAAGAAATGTACGACATAATTCACATAGTGATAGTTTTTTTTATATAGTATACAATATTTTTATGTAGCTGATATCTAGAAGGCTGTGGCGCGAACCACCTGTTGTCATGCTGCAGTCGTTTTGTTTACGTTCAGTTGTTTCTGCTAGCTGGCTAGTGTGGCTGTTTTGACATTTTGGTTAGTATTTTAAAAGTTTCCTACTTTTATTACTTCAGTTCAATTTCATTATTGAATAAGGTATAGTTTGCCGAAATGAGTAAAAGGAACAGATCGCCCTTAAGCGAAAATAGGTCAGATTCCGTTATATGCCCCAACGCTTAAACTTTTTTCAATGAACTTAGAATGTTATAAAACGATGTAGTTGAGTAACAGAACTAACATTATGCCACCAACGCTAATTTTTCATTTACTAATGATTCTAATGAATTACAATTGGTTACTAGCTAAGAAAAAAGGGTACTTACGTATTATATCGACCACACCCCTACATTTCTCCAAACACAAAAATTCAACAAAAGCAAACATTACCAAACAAAAACTAAACTCTTTATTGAAAAAAAACACACAAAACTTGTTTTTATTCTTGATCACACTCTGCCACCCAAAATGCGAGTGCCTCCGGCCATCAGCGCGGGCTTCGGCAGCACAGTGCTGCCCCGCGCTGATGTCAACGAAAGAAAGAAATCCCTCGAGATAGTACCTATCAGTAAAATATCAAATTCTAGAGGGGCTGATCAGAAATATAATTTGAATTGTAATGGAAAGGCAATTATGTACCGTGCAAAAAAACTTAAATAATCATGTGATGCCGTGCGGCCTACCGTAATCGGGATTCTCGAGAAAGATAAGATAACAGCGACAACAATACCGATTGCAATACCTGGAAATGCTTGTTGATTGATGGAATGTTAGTTCTGTTACTCAACTACATCGTTTTATTATGTTCTAAGTTCATTGAAAAAAGTTTAAGCGTTGGGCGCATATAACGGAATCTGACCGTGAAAATACATTAATTAATTCTTAGCCTATATGATTAAAACACACTCAGTTATTTCATCTGAAGGATTTAGTATAATAGGCCTAATGAAATAAGCCCAAAGTAATTAATTTAAGTCTGTTCATAGTAAATAAATAACAGTTGTATAATCTACCTTGGTTTTATTTCTTAAAACTAGTAAAATATATTTTACATGAACAAGAGTAAGCGTGCATGTTGGTGCAGGTTTTCAGCATTTTGCAGCAATATATAAACAAATTCAAAACTCAGTTATATATAAATGTATTTTTGTGAAACTTGGTACATTTATTCCAACTAACATGAGAAACATAAAATTGGCACATAACACTAATAAAACAAAAATAAATAAATACTTTTTGTATCTTAAACAAAAAAATGTTTTTTTTTGTTTTTTGTATTTTTGTTTACACATATATAAATATTTTTTTTTAAATTTATGGTCCTGTATCTTGTCCTAAATAATAAAGCAAAAAGTGTCCCATTATGTTAATTTTTAAGAAAGGTGTTAATTTTTTAGTAAAATACTGCAGTAATATAAAAATAGTGCTTGGCACTGAGGGCAATGGCCTGTCACAAATGATTGGCACTGGCTGCATGACCTCCACCACTTTGCATGGCACTCAAAGGGTTAATAATGAAAAACTTACATCACAATTAACTGATTGCTTGATGCAATGAGTCTGAATATCTCAAAATTATAACTGTGTAAACAATGTTTTGAGTGAACTGGAATCATAGTAGACAATAATGATAAAATATTAGTGAACCCAAAACTGATATCTGTAAACACTTTTTTCTAGCAAATCCTTCAAAAGCTGCTCTGAAACTGAAAAAGAAGCGAGAAGCTAAGAAGGCTGCCAGACAACAGGCAGTGGAAAATGGAGAGATTACAACCAACGGTGTACCAGCACCTTTTAGACCTTCTATCCTCTCGGAGGAAATCACTACAGATGATCCAGAGAAACTGAAAAAAATCAAGAAACTAAAAAAGTGTAAGTTTTTTTTTAACAATCCTGTTTTAATGTTTACTTTCTAAAATTTTCCTTCATTTTGTGTTCAAAGTTAGTGTCAATGTGTCAGTAGGTATATACTACAGATGTTTAAGTTTACAAAAACCATTATACATTAGTTGATAATACTGTATCTGCCATAAGTTACCTATGAAGATATTGTATGTTATAAAATTGTAGCTTAATTTGACAGTATCTTATACCTAATCATTGTTTTAAGGGTCCATTTTTGGTGGTATTATCAATGGATAAAAAAATTAGGTCCAAGAAAATTTATAATTTAATTTAAAGCAAATTCGAATAAACATAATACTTAAAAGACTGTTCTGCCCCACGGATCATTGTAGATAAAAAGACAAGTGTTTTTTAGATTTTTTTGTTTGTTTTTACTAAAGTGATTTCATAGAGGATTGAAATTAGATTAATCTATTCATTTTTGGAAATGATCTGTCATTTAGCTTGCATTTGATACAGTTTTTCTATATTTATTTTGTGTTATTTCTAAATATTTAGAATTTTTGTTTCCTTTTCTAGAAATTGTTGGAGATATCAAGACTGAAAGAACAGAAAGCAAATGGAAAAGTATTAGAAATTAACCAAATTGAGAAGATGAAAAAGGAAGATCAGTTGATAAAGGAGTTGCAGGAACTAAGCTTGTGATAACACGCCAACATCCCCTCGGTAAATATTTTCTAAAAGAAAAAGATGTTCTAGTCATGCACATATTTATATTAACTCAGAGTTATTCCATACAGTATATTTAAAAAAAAATAATAGTATAAGTTTTGAGTTTATGGTTTGCTATAAAAGTACGAGACCATATCTGAGTGTTGACTAGAAATAGGCAAAGTAAGCATTTCTTTGATAATTCAGATGTATACAGAATGTACGTTTTATTAAAAGAGACTATTCTGGAAAGCTTTGTGGAAATTTGGTTGACATGAGTCCCAGGTTAGCTTGTTATCAATATGACCTAGGACCTAGGAGGTTGACATTTTTACAAAGATTATCGTTGTGTCTTAAACTATGTGGGCTGTTCAGAAAGTAAAGAACTTTCCCACCTGAAGCCACAAGGCGCATGCCAATCGTGTATATATTGGTTGGTGTGCTCATGCTGTGTACCTCAGTCAGCGTCCAGCCGTTAAAACGGGAACATCTCCACACTGCCAAGGAAAATTGTCATCCAAAATTGTGCCATGACAATCTCCTACCTCACACGGCAAACTGTATGCAAGAACTCTTGAACTCGTTCAACTGGGAAGATTTTCCTTATCTCCCCTACAGCCTTGATCTTGCTGAAAGTGATTTTCACTTGTTAAATATATATTGTGTGTGTGTATATACGAGGTGTGGTCAAAAAGTTCCAGGACTGAATTTTTATACATTTATTCATACAACATACAGGTTATTCGAATTGGCCTCCTTCAAAGTACTCCTCTTGGGAAGCTACACACTTTTCCCACTGGTGTTTCCACTGATCAAAGGCCCCAGAGAACTCTTCTTTTGTAAAGGTGTTTAGCTGCTCCGTCGTTTTTTCTTTAATTTCATCAACTGTTTGAAATCTTCGTCCTTTCAGGGGTCTCTTGAGCTTCGGGAAGAGAAAAAAGTCTGCTGGAGCCAGGTCAGGTGAGTAGGGGGGCTGAGGAATGACAGTCATTGCGTTTTTTACACAAAAGTCACGGATAACTAATGCAGAGTGAACAGGAGCATTGTCATGGTGAAGGACCCAATCACCACTTTACTACAGCTCAGGTCTCTTTCTTCTCACAGCATTACACAATTTTCTGAGAGTTTCAAGATAAACAAAACGATTAATTGTTTGACCTTGTGGAAGGAATTCATAGTAGACGACACCTTTACAGTCAAAGAAAACCGTAAGCATGACCTTCACATTTGAATTTGACTTAATGTGCTTTCTTGGGTCTTGGAGAGCCTTTTGATGTCTATTGTGATGATTGGGCTTTTGTTTCCACATCGTAACCAAAAACCCCCCCGTAATGACATGATCCAAGAAGCTTTCGTCGTCATTTGCCTTTTGAAGAAGTTCCTCAGAAACATGAATTCGGTGTTGTTTTTGGTCTTCAGTCAACAGTTTTGGCACAAACTTTGCTGCAACATGACCCATTTGAAGTTTTTCAGTTAAAATTTCCTGACATGAACCAAATGAAATGTTACACTCTTCTGCCATTTCACGGATTGTTAGTCGACGGTCTGATCGTACGAGAGCGTTCACTTTAGCAACATTGTAATCATTGATTGACGTTGAAGGGCGTCCGGAGGATACGAGCATCGTCGTCTGTGGATGTTCGGCCATCTTTAAACCTCTTGAACTACTGATGGCAGCATGATCGGCTTAGACATTCTTAACCAAAAGCCTCTTGTAACATCAAAAACGTTTCAGAAAACGTTTTGTTTAGTTGCACACAAAACTTCACACAAACACGTTGCTCTTCTTTCACATTCATTTTCATTAAACAAAAAAATAGCCAAACTCTATAAAACTAATCTCAAACAAACTGTGCTAATGTTACTTTCAGTGATGTAATGATTGATCTGCAAACACAGCTGTGTTACTGTCTAGTCAGGGAATACAATGCTGCCAACCGCATCGCTGTGAGACATTGCATTCCCATAGTATATAAAAAGTCCTGGAACTTTTTGATCACACCTCAAATATGTATATATGCAACAGACACATGGTATTGCAAACATAAACATGCAATATGCAAGTAAATTATAAATGACAGAAGCACGATAACTTGTTAATTAGGTTATCTATCTATCTACAGTTTTTAAACAGTGTACAACAATATCAGAGGTCATCCACGAATAGACTCAGCAGACTCGCGGTAATGTATGCACTTGAAATACAGAGAATATTAATGCAAGCAAAATACTATTAACAAAAGTACGATAATTTGTATATTGGATTATAATTTTAGATGTTTCATGAATAAAGTACAACAAAAACTCGGTTTTGTAATCAGTAATTTTTATAATGCTGAGATCAGCCGTTGTCCACTAATATTTTTCAACAAACTCTTAGCACTGCTTGAACGTAAATATAAAAAGTACTTAACTGCAAGCACAATATTATTTACAAAATATGATTATTTGTAAATTAGATTATCTATTTACAGTTTTTAAAACAAAAAGTAAGGAAAAACACATTTTAGAGAATGGCAATTTGTGTACTGCTGACATTAATGTTGCAGCGATCACCGCAGATTTGATTGTCAACTCCCGTCAATCTTCTAATCTTCATTCAGATTGCAAATGTTAAAAAATCCATTCCCGATTCTCAAATTTCGATTCTTAATTGGTTTTTTTTTTTAATAAATTACTAAATCAAATCTACACAAAATCCCCACCAAACCAATTTCTGTCATTCTTAAACCTTTGAGATTGTCTGATAATATAAAAAGTAATCATAGACTACCAATATTTTAGAGGGATTTATAGAGGTTCAATATGCACTATGACTATTTGTACATCATTTATTGGTGTTTTTGTTTGCATCTTTATATAGCTCCAAAGGAAAAAGACAAGCTAGATAAGATCAGTGGAGGCCAGTGGACAGGGTCATTTCTCCCAATCCATCGTCTTGGTCTGTTGGTCAAGAATATCTTGTAACTCATTCTTATTCATTGAAACATCAATCTTTAAAGATGACAAAGAGAATTGGAAAAGGAGTAACCAGAAGCCCACAAAAACAGAAAAGAAACAGTACTTAAGAGTAAATTATGGGAATTTAATGTGCTGAGGGCAGTGGTGGACATGGTGAAAATGTGTAAATATCACGTTAACCATGATGCGTGGAGATGAATTACCTTCCTGTTAAGTGTATTGCCTTTACTTAGCTCTCAATTGTTTCTATAACTACATTGACAAGAAGTGTATTAAAAAAATGTTTGTTTCTACAACCTCTTATCCTGCTAATCTATGCAACACTTTTATCAGAATCACTTTTTGTATATTTTTGGTGAGACCACTAGAAAACCTGGAGGATATAGAATAGGGAATGTAGTTAAGAAGAGTCAATTATTGACCATACATCTAAACATTAACTCTTAACACCCACTTACACTCATAAATCTTAAAAGTTACACGCTACAATTTTAGCTATTGTTGAAATTCATAATAAAAGAACTTACCTTCTTGGCTGGGCATTTTACAGTCTTTCACCATTTACTGATAACAAAATCTGATTGTGCAAATGATAACTGTCAAATAAGTTGACCTAGAGAATTGAAATTCGGAGTACCTCTATATCAGTGTTGAAAATAGTATACATTTTTCCAATATGTCTTAATTTCTCTCTGTCAAAAAGTAACTCTGGTTGCGTTGATTTTATGTGTAACCAAGTTGGTAACAATACAAATGGAATAAACAAATTTGTTAATCATATGACTTTTTCCAGTAACTTATCAATACATGTGATGAAAGTTATTTTGTTGGATTGGGTGGTTTCATTCAAAGTTTGAACATTTTTTGCTTCATCTGCAATACTATTTTTATAGCTAGCTAAACTGTTTACTGACAGTAAAATCTAGGGTTGTTCTCATACAATGTTTTCAAATTAGCCCTACAAACTCAATTAGTAAGCGTTTTAGCATCCTTTCCCACCATTTGGTGGCAAAAGGAGATTTTTTGTCATTGTATGTGTTCATTTGTATGCAAAAGGACTTTCTAGTTAATGTATAACATATATAAATATGGTGTGAAACTCCACCCTTACTACTTCTATATCAAAATTTAAAATGTAAAACATCGGTCCATTGAAGTCACTCTCTTCCAAACCATCTTGTCTTCTGTGGGATGAAAGCAAAGCCTCCCACACTAACTTTAAGCCTAGTTTAAGTCCATATACAAATTAACATTAATTAACTTTATTTTTTAACCCTTCGACTGATAATAAGAAAACTCTCAGAATAATACACTGGGTTTTGTCTTTGTGCAGCATATTTTAAGATTTTTTTAAGAAGATGTGCTAAATGCCAAGTAATAAGTGTTATATATCAATTTTAACCCTTTGAATGCCACAAGGCAAAAAATTTAGTACAAAAGAAATGCACTAGCAACTATATTGCAAGTCATATGCGAAAAATGCCAGGGAATAATAAGAAGTATTACCGGGCTTCCGGAAAAAGAATATATTTTTTTTATTTTTCATACTATTTTTATGAAACAGGTATCAAAATGTTTGTAAAAAACTGTATTACAATAAAATGTTACAAAACAAATGAAACAACATAAAATAATATTAGTTTTGGCATGTCAAAACCAAAAAATGTATAAAGCAATTTTTATTTTTTAGTTTTTATTTTTTTTGACAAATTAATAAGAAACAATTTTTACTATGGGAAGAATTTTTTAAATATTCTTTATAACATTGTTAATGTGAAAAAAAATAATGGTTAACTTTTTTATATAATTACTATAGTTACATAACAATGCTTGAAATTATGTACATAATGAAAAAATCATTTTTCAGTACCGGTAACACAACACTAAAACAAAAATAATTAATGCATTACTTACATTTATCCTTTGGTTCTAAAGTATATCTAATATATGGTCTTCATATTTTCCCAAAAAATATACACACACACAGGTGCGAGCGCGCGCACACGCACGCACGCACGCACGGGAGATATCAATTTAACCCTTTGGGTGCCAAGGGCCGATATTATCGGCTCACTATATTTAACCAAAGCGTGCCGAGAGCCGATATTTTCGGCCCTTTACGTTTAACCGAAGTGTGCCGAGAGCCGATATTTTCGGCCCATTACGTTTAACCGAAGTGTGCCGCGGGCCGATATTTTCGGCTTTTGCGATTATATTATTTTTTTAAATCATATAGTAAGCGAATCTTCATAACAGATACATCAAACGAAAGGGGAAGAGTTACTTAACAAATTGATATATAATTTGTTATAGTATAAGGTCCAGGACAGTATGTGTCAAGTGCACCCGGGGTTGCCACCTTGACTGTCTCCCCCGCCACGAGTGTAAATAGACTGAACGTTTATGTAATAATGTATATATTTTATATATAGACATTTCTTTGCATAGTTTTTTATAGACTTAGTAACATTTTTCAATAGGCCTATGCTATAGACTATAGGCACTAAAAAATAGTGAGTAATTGAAGATTGGACTTTTTCTGCCTTTCAATAACTGAGGGTGAGTAAAAGCAAATAATAGAAAAAAATTGGCTATTTGTCATGATTTTATTTTTTGTGAACATGCGTTAGGGTCCTAACCAATGTTTTTCAACCATCTCAATGCTAGTTTAATAAATATAGTTTTTGTTTAGAAAAGTCCTTACAATAACATGCCCTTACATTACATTGTCAATATTTTAACATTATAGTCCAAATTAAAGTTTTATTAAAAATTTTATAAAACTTTTATTTCTCAATATTTCTTTCTGAAATTTTCTATATTGGTTCATAATTATACATACTAATGTAAAATGTAACATATGTTTACATAAATAGTAAAATAATATAAGTTTTCTAATTAAAAAAATAAAAAATTTAAAGAAATTTTATTATTATTTTTTTTTTTTTAGTTTACTTATTTATATTTTTGGATATTATCATAAAACTTTGTTATTACATAACAGTATATTTCATAACCTACAAAACAAAACAAAAATTGTCCATTTATCAGTATTAGGATAGGAGTTATACAATTTTTAGTCTAACATAACAAAATAGCTGTTTTGTGCTTGGCACACTTGGCTGTTTATAGGCCATTTACCACTGGCACTCAGGAAACACCCACAGCTCACATGCATGGCATTACTCAAAACGAATCTTGAAATTTGCTTGGCATCCAAAGGGTTAACAAAATCATTTTAGAGATCCTAACCTCAAAACGATGTAAACACAACCATGTGACCGAACGTATTATTTTTAGATATTACGCATACTATACGTAGCGAGTTGTTTACGCGCCAACGATGTTACGCGCCCGGTTGATCACCGCCAGCTGTTGTTGCTTCTATTATTCTGTGTTTTTTTTATCTTCACTAATATAAAGTACTATGTGAACTATTATATATCTATTGCAGGATAGTTAACAAATAAAACAATATTGGTTGTGAAAAGAATTCATGAAAAATAAAGCGTTGAAAAATAAAGCGTTAAAAATTACGATAACAGACGGCGACGACGGATCGTCGCCTGGCACTTTTCGCACAGTAAGTCGGCGACGATAGATCGTCGCCGTGGCACTTTTCGCAAGGGTTTTTGGCGACGATGTATCGTCGCCGTGGCACGCAAAGGGTTAAGCAGAGAAAAATGTAAAATAATAAAATATGCAATTACTAGAGTGCTAATTTTATTTATACAAAAATTGAAAAATGTGTATTGTAAATTTTTTTATTTCTAAGTTTCGCTCCATGTATCTTTTACAAGGCTTGAGATAGTAAGATACTGTAAGTGTACAAAATATACACAGTTTTGTATTGAACAGAAAGATTATAACATATATACACTCATTCTTAACACAAAAATTTTTTAATCAAAATTTAAAGTATGTACCCTCTTTTTTTTGTAGTGTGCTTACTGCTTACCCATATTGGCGTTTGATGAATTCTTTGGGCAAGAGGAATATCAGATAATGATGAATTGTTTACACTGCCACTATCAATTTCACAACCCAATTCACATTCCACTGGTTTATAATCATCTAGACCACCTGACAACAAATCTGACAAAGAAATATCTTCATGTACTATATTTGCCAATATGTCATTTTCATCGTCAGAACTAATATTTTCATCTCCCAAAAGGTCAAGTATATTGTTTTAACAACGAGGATCGCCCATTTTACAACATAACAATTAATTATAAATAACTAGCCTTCGTAATAACCTAGCAACAAAGAACATCTAGGCAATGCAGCACATCACCAGCTGCATAGTCTGTCAGCTGTATGCCATGTGGAATTAGGATTGATATTAGCTGACAACGAATATAAACTATATAAAATGATTTGGTATTTATGAGTAGAAAATTCGACTGGTGGAAGTTATGTCTTAACCCTTTTAATGCCGACGTGCGCCGCGAGCGCACGTCACTAGGTGTTACGAAAAATGCCAACGTGCGCTGGGGGCGCTCGTCCGGTTTTTGTTATATTGTAGTTTTAATTATTGACCAAATGCCACTAAACTTTGCATACTGTATCTAGACACTACTACTATTGATACAATAAAATCGTTTTTACTCTATGTTCAACATGTGATGATGTATATCAGCTGTTTTCAACCTCATTAATTACGTCTAATCATTCAGTGAGCGTCTTTTGTTGCTGTGGTAATACGTTGTTGCTAGGTTATGTTTTAATGGGAATTATTCGTGCTTTTCTTTTGTTTATTTCAGTTTGCGTATATTATTATTAGTTTTGTAATTATTGCAAATAGATTTGACCATGAGTAAAAGAGGGGGATACATACTTTGTGCTTCGGCAAACACAAGTGTTAAACATTTTTTAATTATGTACCCTATATTGTAAATAATTAATTTTAATTTTATGTAACCTACTTTCTTTATTATTTTAACAAACAATTTTATACATTGGGCTAAACAACACGTGTAAATAAAGTGATTTTGAATAAAACTGACCAAAATATGTCTTATTGAATTTTACTGTAAAATGTGGACTCTACAAGGTTATCGATAAAATGCTGTAACTTCTCTATTTATCAAGGGAAGTTCTTCAAATTTGGTGTGTGTGTTAACAATTAAATATAGTACAATTGCCACTAACTACTTTTTAGTTAAGGCTAATAATAAAGGTACTTTTATATGTTCAAACTCATTTTTTTAAAATTTTTGTTTTTTTATTTTTGTTTTTTTATTTTTGTTTTTTACAAATATAAATTATATAAATTTGTAAACATTTTAATACTTATTTTTTTTAAACACTCCACATTATTACATAAAAAACAACACCTCAATGGATAATTTCCTTCAATAAATAAAAAAGTTATACATTTTAACCCTTTAAGGAGTAATGACGTTCTGGAACGTCACTACATCATTTGTTTCATAGGAGTAAGGATGTGAAACATAATACACTCCCAAAATAGTAAGAAAAATTTTGTTTTATTTTTAATGAAAATCAGATATTATTACTATAAAAAGCTAACATTTACTTTTGTTGAGAAAACACAAAGGCTAAAATTTGTTTTTTGTGTGAAAGTGCTCGAAACATGGATGTATACACAGTGGCAAACCACACTCTTTACATTCAAAACGTCGTATCCTTCCTCTTTTTTTCTCTGCGTGAGGAATGAGAACAGACGTAGCATCTCTTTTGTGTCTTCCGTGTCTGACCTTCTGGCGTCGGCAGTGGGCGGGGGAAGTGTCTGTCGGGCAGGCGGAGCGGATGTTGGTGTCTGGTAGCGGCTGGCGGCGGCACGACCCTCGGCGCCGCGGCTATCAGCCTTCCTTCTCTTGGAGTGTGATGTGTTTCCAATATTTGTCGGATGAGGTTTAGTCTAAAGTCACAAAACCCACTTTTCTTGTTTTGTTTGATTACAATCCTTCACTCCACTCGTACAGCCCTCTTATGTCGTCACTACGTAAGTTACGTTCTGGATCCATTTCACAACACAAAAGGAAACTGACTTGAGAATCAGAATCAGAAACATCTTTATTCATATTAATACACATGGTGTACATAAGAATGGTGTCAATCCAATATAATACTATAATAATAACATTATTAACATTAACATCATTGTTAACAAATAGTAACAGGTCACAATTCATTATATAATACAATAGTTTCATACTAAAATTATTAAAATTACAAATGTAAATTAAAAAATTAAAGTTAAAGAAAAAAAAATGTAATAAAACTGTTTTTATCCATGTTTTCCACCATGGATTTCAAAAAATTCAGAAAACGAATACAGGGGAAGGTTAGTTAAATATTTTTTTAGTTTAACATTGAATAAATTATTATTTTCCAGTAATTTCATGTAGTGTGGCAACAAGTTGAAGAATTTAGCTCCCATGTATTTTGGTTTTTACAAAAAATTTCCAAATTATATCGGATGACTGCCATATTATTTCTATTTCTTGTATTATATGAGTGGTTTTTACCACATATTTCAATATCATTTATTCGATTTTTCACTGACAGTATAGTGTCATATATGTATGCACTATAGACAGTCATGATTTCTAATTGTGGAAAGTGGTTTTTTACGGATTCATTCCATTGTTAGCCGAGCATAATACGAATTGCCTTTTTTTGTACAGTTAGGATTGAATTTAAATTTCTAATTGAAGTTGATCCATATAGGGCAATACCAAAAACAATATGTGAATGAATATGAGAAGAATATACTGACTTCAGAGTATTGTTTGTACATAATTTTGATATTCTTCGAAGAGCATAAAGACCAGAACCCATTTTTGAAAGTACATTGTCTATGTGTTTATTCCATGACAATGAGCTATCCAATGTTAATCCCAGAAATTTTACCTCCTCGACTTTTGCTATAGAAATTTGATCCATTCGTATACTAGGATTAATTTTGTTTCTACACCAGTTAGCATTAAATTCAATATAGTTTGTTTTGGTTGGATTTAGAATTAAATTATTTTTTTGGAAAAATTGATTTAAATTGGATAGACTAAGAAACGCATCCATTTCAATGTCATACTTAGATGGTGCGCTTATTCGCAGAGTGGCATCATCAGCATACAAACACAATTTTTCCAATTCAGGAAGACCTTTTAGGTAGCAGAGAAATAGCAGAGGTCCCAATATGGAACCTTGAGGAACCCCAAAAATGGTTTGTTTTAAATTTGAATTGTAGTTGATACTAAAATTATTTTTAGTGTTTTGGTGAGCTATTTCCACAAATTGTTGCCTATTTTGTAAGTATGATTTAAACCAATTGTATTCATTTTCTTTAATACCTAGTAATGCTAATTTAGACAGTAATGTGGTGTGACAAACACTATCAAAAGCCTTATGTAAGTCCATGAACACTCCTATCACTTTATCTCCTCTATCAATAGAATCAATCACGCCTTATAGAAACTCAGTGGCAGCTGTGACAACAGATTTCCTTTTTCTGAAGCAAGTTGTATGTTATCAATTAAATCATTTTCTTCTAGATAACTGATCAACTGATCAGCCATTGCCCGCTCAAATATTTTTGATATAACTGGTAGCAAAGCAAGTGGCCGATAATTTGCAGCATCCATCTGATCGCCTTTTTTGAAAAGAGGTTTAATTTTTGTTATTTTAAGTTTTTCTGGAAAAATTCCAGATAATAAGGAAGAATGAACTATATGAAGTAAGGGATCATGGTATGTCATCATATCCAGTGCTATAACTGTTATTTAAACTGCTAATAATTTTTACCATATCTTTTCTATCAAGTAATCTACATTTGAACTGATTTGTATATTCTTGTATATTAAAGCTTGAAGTGGTTAAATTAATGTTTAAATTTACTTTGTCCCTAATTATGTTAATATAATACTCATTAAAAACTTCACAAACTTTTTTAGGATGTGTTATTGTAATATTGTTGTGCCTTAGTTGTATGTTTTTTTATGTTTAATTTAGGCTGACCAATTTCGGAATTAATAATTTTCCAGGTATCCCTTTGACAATTTTTGGATTCTTTAATTCTTGTATCATAGTAACTTTGTTTTTCTTGTATAATTTTCTTTTTAAAAAGGTTGTATTTATGTTTGATGAGCTCAATATTTCTTTGTGATTTATTTGTTCTGGCCAGATAACTTTCATGGATTAAATTCCTTTTTTCTATTTTTAAATCTTCAGTAAACCAGGGTTTTTTATCTAAGTGTTTACGAACTTTTACTATTGGAAAAAAAGTATTAAAATATTGTAAAAATATACAAATAAATATGTCATATTTCAAATTATCATTAGCTGTATATAGTTGTAACCATTTCTCTAAGCTTAATGCATGTTTAAAATTTTTCATATTTTCATCAGAGAAAATCCTGGAGTATTTGAATTCATAGTTTGGTGGCTTTTTTATACTAAAGGTATGATCGTATGTATACCCTAATGAGCTGACCATCGTGATCCGACAACAACGTATTCAAGCACTCGACTTGTATCTGTGATTGTTTAAAATTTGTTAATACATTGTCAATAGCTGATTGTGTATTTCTGGTGATCCTGGTGGGAAAGTCAACCAAGTATTTCATATCATACTGTTTTTAGAATTTGCTCCAATTTTTTCTGAGAATTAATTTTTTCTAAGGTATTGATATTAATGTCTCCAGATATTATTTTGTATTCATATTTATTAATTAAGATGCTTAAGAGGTAGTTCAACTTTCCCATAAATATATCTATGTTTGCACTGATTGGAGACCTATAAATTCCCCCCAACAATATTTTTATTTTTCCAAACTGAATTTCAACCAGACATAATTCAAAGATTTGATCATTTAAAAGGGATTTAATAGCCAGAAACATAATTTTTTTTACCTTCATAATGTTTTTTGCTAAAATAATTACACCTCCTCCCGTCATACTATCTCTAGAATAGTGAGCATAAATGTTATAGTTAAGGACATTAAGTCTGTTAATTTCATCTATTTTCATTTTGTGTTCTGTAATAACTAATATGTCTGGTTTTATTTCGTCAATTGTAATTTCTAATGAATCAATTTTGGGAATTAAAGAGTTTATGTTTTGGTAAAATATTGTTATACCAATAGGAGTGTTCTCAACATTATTCATTACCCTAGTAACATCCCTACTATTGAAATTATCATTAAATGAAGCATTGTGCACAATGCTTTCACAGATTTCTACATATGGATCCTCCATACATATGGGTCCACCATTACTAGAACTAATTTCTAAGCTAACAGTTTTGACATGGTCTTGAAAGTTAACTTCATTGTTTACATGGCTTAATGGTGTTCCTCTAAAAAAAGATTTTGGCTGGAGGGTGAAGGATGTGCTTGAGTCCGTTTGTTTGCATCCACAGCTGGACTTTTCTGATTTTTTGTGGCTTCAGCATATATGTCCTCCCCTGGCATTGTTTTGCCTTGTGTTTGGCCGCAAAGATCACTAGCCGATTTTCTATGTTCCTCTGATTCCAGAGATTGGTCCTTTTTTACTAGATATTAACTCTTTTAGCTTGATGTTGAACTCATCATGACTTAAACCGTTCCTTAGTACCCTGTAAGATTTTTGAAGGTAGGATGAAATGATTATTTGAGCTCCAGTTTGCTTTTGGAACTCAAGAAGGTTCTTTGCAAAGTGTTCTAGCTGAATCCTGTCCCTCACACATCCTATTGGGGAGCAAATGAGTTTTTTCAAATTGTTGGCCAAAAAGTATTTTGTCATAAGTTGAAAAGCCTTGTTATAGTTGGTGACCGTAGGTTTATCGAAGAAGTGGTCCTTTGTAATCAAACTGAAGATTGTAGCTCCATCGGTTGCTTTCTGCTGAGCGAGATGGTCTTCCACACAATGAACCGTTGCAGGTCTCCCAAAGTGTCTTCTGAAAACCACTGCTACGCCAGCACTCATCTGTCTAGGGTCTTCAAAATCTGACGAAATGCTGTGCGCAAATCCAACTCTCTGGTCCTTGTAGTGTTCTTCAATTAGACACTCCATATTTGTTTCCACAACTTCGATTGAAGGGCTCTTAACTGTTCGTTTTGGGCTAGAGTCCTGGTATACTTTAAGTTTACCATGCCAGATACAAATTTTACGAATGATGAGATGTGCCAACTTTACTTTTTCCTTGTTGGTTGAGGTGGAAACAATAATTAAAACCAAAGTTGAGGAAATTAGCCTAAAGTAATTTATCTAAATTTTTAAAGGAACACATTCATTTTCTGTAACCTAATCAAGATATAATTAGAGTTTATTTTTTACATATCTCTTTCTTTGCTGACTGGACTTGACATAAAAAAATCACAGTATCTTTGTTTCGTGATATGGATATTTTTACCCAGTAATAATGGGGAGTTATAAAATAAATATTAAGAATACTGATTATTCCTTACTTAACCCATTAACCACTTATCACGGTACCATCTCGTGATGGCCGATGCAGTATCAAAACACGTGAGAATAGTACGGTCATCATGATGATGATTCACGTTATTAAATATATTTTTAAAACATTATTATGGGTTCAAATAATCAATTTTATGTATTAAAATGAAACAAAAGATCATGTAATATACATATAGATATGTATTACCCCAGAAAAACAACGTGAATCAAGGTATACACTATATTTTGTGACTTTTTCTGACCAGTTAAGTGTAATTGAACAGTTACGTAATGTTATATTCCGGTAAACCGACAATCAGTGTCTTATTTTGTAAAACTGCAGTTAATTTTTAGTCTTTGATACATGTTTTTTCTGTAGTATAATCTATGCTTTGAGTAAACAAATAGTGTACTGGTTACTGTTTTTGTTTTTATTACGGTGATATAGTTTGAGTTTAGTGAACATGGCAGAGCCTTCTAATGAGTTTGATTGTGTTTTCTCAAAAATTAGATTATAATCTCAATCAACCAAATCACAATAAAATAGAATATTTTGTGAGTTTTACCAAACCCTTGTGATTTTTGCGTGTTTGCTTGGATTTGTGTAAGAAGAACACAAATGTCATGTTTTACAAAAACTGTACATAAAATTGAAAAAAATGATAAATGAATGAAATAAAAATTTCCACATAAACATTTTAATTTTCTATAAAAATACACCAAATATCATGGATTATGTTTTGTACTTTAAAACATTCTTGCTTTCAGAATTTACAAAATAATTCAAATTTTAAAAATTATTCTGGAAATATTTTATATACTTCACATGCTTGTAAATTACATTATGTTATAGATGGTTTTATTAGATAAAAACAATAGCTCAGTCAAATAGCAATAAAATTGAATTTTTGGTTAGAGCTTTTGTTAAACCCTTGCATTTTTTGCATATTTAATTGGATTTGTACAATGAGGTTAGGTGCAGGAATGTTCAGTGGTTAATGGGTTAAACACTCATTAATAATATAAAAATATAACTAATTTAAGAATAGTCAATCTGGGTCTTTTTTTATAACGGAAAAATGTTAATAGCAATAAACTATAATATTATAGCCAGTAACATATTTGTATACACCCCACATTATTAAAAAGTTAAATCAAATCAAAATCAAATCAAAAATATCTTTAATACGTTATCATCAAGATAAGTATAATGTCATACTGATCAAAATCAATATATGAATTTAGCACTATAAGTAAATTCATTTCTATATTAACGGTAATAACATAAAATTTGTGTGCATTTTAGGACTGACAGAAGAATTGTAAATGTGAGCAGTACAGTAAGGGACTCGCTTGCGTATTGACCAATACTACGGCACAAGTTCAAGTGTGACAATATGGCAGCACAACCAGTTGTTACATAAACAACATTATTATGTACAGTGAATAACAAGGGTGCAATCAACAGTGGACTTATAAATTGTATGATTATTTTAGATGGTAACTGTGATTGAAGTTATTGTGGATTATTTTCTGTTGTAAATAATATGAATTATTGTTTTGTTATTCATTTCTTCTAAAAGTAGCTAGTTATTAATCAGTAATGTTTATAGGTATATGTGTTTTGATGTTCTATTTTATTTCTTATGGCTACAATTATAGTATAATATGGTTGAATTACATAACTATTGTGGAGATCGTATTAATATATGTTATTTTTCTTGTTTTACTGCTGTATATTTTTGCAATTTTTAGTTTGATGAATTGTGCATAAAGCAATATTTTAACATGCAGTTTTGTGCTTTTATTGTAGGCCATAAAAATTGAAACATATGTTATGTAATCAAATTACTCTATGATTTCAAAGATCGGTGAACTTGGTAATATTAAAACACTTAAGGGGATGATTTTATGTGGGTTTTACCATAGTAATTCGGGTCACAAGCTTTGAAAATGTTTAATAAAAACAACGTTTTTAACCCTTTGACTAGTAATTGTTAGATTATTGGAGAGCCATGAGCAGTATTCCTTAATAACAGCTATAGCACTAAACAGTATTCCATTCTCTACATTGTTTTGTGGTTTATATGTGCTATCTGTTTAGCAACAATATTTAGAAACACTTTTTGCAGTTTCCATTTTTTACAATAAACTATGGTTGATTGTATTTTCAGAGTGTGCCGCAAGTCATAATGAGAGTCCTAACTGTTTCACGCACTATTTCAATTTCCATAAGAGCTTGTGTTACTTCATTAAACTGAATAATCTTTTACTTTTCCTCAATTTGTTTATGTAAATAGACTGACAGAATATTGGGTTCATCATGTATAAATATATTATTAAATATTTAAATTTTTTTATAAATTTAATACAATCTGGATATGTTAGTGTGTCTCTATTGGTCTGATCTAGTAATCCAAATCCAAATATATTTTTTAAACCATACTTTGGCATTATTATACTACAAAAACTCCCTAGTCAAAGGGTTAATAAATAAAAAATACATTTTTACCAGGCCATGGTATAATATCTGAAGTATATTGTAAATACTCATTACTGTAAAAGTAAACACTGAAAGATAGTTCTAATCAAACTGTGTTTAACATTGTGTACAAAAATATAAAATTATAGTGTTTAAATTATAATTTCAGAGAATATAAAGTTTTATTTGACACCCTGATTTTAGATTTTGTAGAATATAACCTCATTGTATCTATATCAACGTCACTGATTGCTGCTGCAAGTAAATGTAACAAGTTTGTAGTGAAATAAATTAGGGAGTTTAAACACTCGCTAATATGTACATAATATTCTTTTTATTCTTATAATGTGGGTTCTAGAAGAAATCTAATGTGACAATATCACTAAATTGTACAAACACTTCTATAGTATTTTCAATAATATTTTTGCCAACTGTTATCTAATACCACCTTGTTTTATTATACAGGGTCTGTATAATAAGTAACCGGACTGAGCCTGCCCCGCTCCGTCAAAGCGTCTGCTAACCGGTATTTGGTGCTGTAGTGGTGGTGGGGGGTCTAGTGAAAGGGAACCGGGCTGCAGCAGTTGCCTCCAAGCGCTTGGAGAGTTAGTATCGAGCGAGAGCGGAGTGCATGTTCAGTTACCCCGTCGGAGTGAAAATGGAGAGTACGATCGAGCAACGTTTTAGCATTAAATTTTGTGCCAAACTCAAGAAAACGGCCACGGAAACTCTTCAAATGATTCAAGAGGCTTACGGTGAGGATGCTCTGTCCAGAACTCAGGTGTTTCAGTGGCACAAACATTTCCGGGAGGGCCGTGATGACGTCCATGACAAACAGCGCGTCGGTCCTCCATCAACAAATCACACGGACACAAATGTGCAAAAAGTGCGTGATGTGTTGAACAGTGATCGTCGTCTGAGCATTCGGACTATCGCAGATGAGGTCGGAATTGATAAGATGACCGTTCAAAACATTATTAAGAACGATCTGGGCATGAGGAAGATCTGCGCGAAGCTGGTACCCAAACACCTGACTGATGAGCAAAAGAAGCGTCGTGTTGCTGTCGCTTCGGAAATCCTTGATCGACTGCAAACCGAACCAGAGTTTTTCAACCACGTTATTACAGGAGACGAGACGTGGGTTTTTGAATACGATCCTGAGACGAAGCGGCAGAGTTCGGAGTGGCACACACCGGCGTCACCACGACCAAAAAAAGCGCGCATGAGCAAATCGAAGGTGAAGTCGATGCTCATTGCTTTCTTTGACGTGAAAGGCATTGTTCACAAAAAGTTTGTGCTACCCGGTCAAACTGTAAACGGCCAGTACTACAGAGAGGTGCTCCGTCGACTAACCGCCCGGGTTCACCGAGTCCGTCTGGAGATTACCGATTCGTGGATTCTCTATCACGACAATGCACCGTCGCACACCTGCCTGCTCGTCACCGAACAGTTGGCAGAACAGTCGAGGGCACCGTTGCCACAGCCTCCTTACAGCCCGGATATGGCACCACCGAACTTCTTTCTGTTCCCCAAGATCAAGAGACACCTTAAGGGGACGCGGTTCGGGACTCTGGAAAACGTTCAACGTGCTACGACGAGGGCTCTAGACAACATCGAGGTTGCCGACTTCAGGGAGCGTTCAGGGATTGGAAAATACGGTATCAGCGTGTTATCGACTCCAATGGGTACTACTTTGAAGATTTCTAAAGAAAAATTGTACATATTTTGCCAATAAAAAATTTCCTGAAGTCAGGCCGGTTACTTATTATACAGACCCTGTATAATCATGGAGGAGAAAGAAGTTAAAGGTTGTTAAAGATGGTTGATAATCTGGAAATACGTTTGGGAATCCAAGGATAATTAAAGGATTGTTATGACCTTTGTCATTGTTATGTCGTTCAAAAAACTGAAAAATTTCGAATTTAGATCTTTGATCTCTTTTCTTCAGGTGTGATACCACACAAAATAAGATTTTTTTATGTATAAGTATTTAGAATATTAAAATCGTGTTCAGAATTCTAAATACTCTTAGATGAAGTCTTATGTACAAATAAGCCTCAAATCTCCATTTTAGGCTTGTCATACACAGGATTCAAAAATTATTTTACATTTCAAAACGATGTTGTGAAGAGCAGACTAAATTGCCACTTAATGTTACAGCAGAGTCCAAAACAATGTAAAACAGGAAAACTAATCCTTTTAATGCCAATTTGAGAAAATGTGTTGAACTAGTTAAAGCTGCCATTAGTTGGATTTTATTAGTGGTATCAAAAAATATGATGCATCTTTAAGCAATTTTTGAAGACTTCTGGAAAAAGTGCAGGGACTGTTAACTTTGTTTTAATCTTTACCAATTTTCACAATCCTTTCTTTGTTTTATTCAAAATATTTGTATTTATATTGACATTTTTGATATGTATGGAAAACTGCTAAAAATTCAAAATAATTACAAATTTTTATCTTGAGAATGTTTTTAAAATACTCAACAATACAATAAGTGCTGTAAATTATTTAAATGTTATTAAATTCCTCATCTAATTTCCACAATCTTTCTGGCAATCACATAATAAATAAATCTAATGAAACTCAAGATATCTTAAAGGTCTTCAGGATGAACAAACAAAAGACCATTATATCCAGATTATAATTCCTCCTCCTAACACAATACCCAGTATTTATCATTGACTACAGTTGTCGCCCAGTTTGTGTTGTGGAAGCATTGTGTATTGTATTTCTGTTTTATCTATTGACTTTGATGCATCTAGCAACATTATAATTGATTTGTATTCTTTATATTTATGATTTACTTTTAAGTGTTTTCATTCCTGAAGAAAAGAACAGACTACCATATCTCAAAACACTGTATTTTAAGTTGTTCTGTAATGTAATTAAGGGAAGTGTCCATAACCATCCTGTTATCACTGGAAGTCCATTGCCAATAACAAAACTTTGAACATAGAATGTTTGGAGGTTTTATCATTTTATATATGCTTGTCGTAAACTGTTCCTCGTTAGATAAACAAATAATTTTTTGTCTTTATATCACTCATTTCAGAGAGTGACATAACTGCTGATATCCTTCTGATATAGACAAACATATTTTACTTTCTTTACAATACTCAGCCAAACAACATTTGTACATAATTAATTTTTATGAATAAAGTTCTCAGTCTTCACAAATACTCTGTCAGTGCCTCTAATGACAGTTGTATTCAATTTAATTGTAAGTTGTAAGCAATCATCCCTTTTTACAATACAGAGATTGCAGATTTTTAGGAAAAATGTATATCTTGAAAGAAAATTGGTTTAAAAATATGAAATTGACATCAAAACTATTAAGCTTTCTGTTAATTTAGATAGTAAAGCCAAGCATAAGTGATCAGTTATTGTGTTAAAACATAACATTTATATTTATTGATCGACAAAATTAATGCTACACCATGATTTGGTAGTGATATAAATTTAAATAAACATCCCATTGGATACTATTTTGTGTTCATTACAATTTAAAAATCCACCAGAACTTTGGAATTAGTTGTAATATATACTTACATTTTTAAAATATGGATTTAGAATTATTAGAAAACCCAGGGTCTTTTGCAATGTTTAAAATATTAAGTGCGATACATTAATTTTGTCCATAGTAGAGTTTTTATTAGATTGTAAATATAGTATGTTGTTATCAGCCATATGACCTACACATATAACATAGTTGTTTGTATAATTTGATGTCTTGAAAAGTGATTTCTTTGTAGTTTTTTGAACAGTGACATGTAATTAACTAGCAAGAATATTACAAAGAAATTTGCTTACTTATAGCATCCAGAGTGAAACTATTCGGCCGTTAGTATTACAAAAGAAAGATGGTCATCATGCTAGAATATTAAGGTTCTCACTGATAAAAGTAAACATCTCCAAGCATTGAAATACTTCAACTTTGGTTGCATTATTTTATCAAAAGTAAGTGCATTATTTAGAGGAACTGTATTATAATGTTATCTAGCATAATGATGCTTATAGTTGATAACATTTATTTTGGCTGTTTGAACCTTGTCATTCTGAGATCTGCTGTTTAAGTGAATTAATGACTGAACATCCTAAGTCCTGAACATTTTGATATTGACGTAAAAGAAGAGGATTTAAAAGGACTGCAATCAAGAATCTTTCCTCAATTTCTGTGATGGTTTTTGCAGGCTTTCCACAATGAGGCTGAAATAAAAAAAATTAATTGTGTTATGTTTTTCAACGTTATGGTGAGGCTACATCTCTAACTTAGAAAATAGTTATATTCATATTATAAGAACAAGAACAGAAAACATGCCACAGTAAGGAAGTATGTGTCATACATTTGTTTCTGTTTATTACATGACATTATTTATTACTTAACCCTGGAAGCGCAACCAATCCATTTGGTGTCGATCATGTAACTTTCAAATTGTAATGGTCCCCGAAAGGGTCTATTTGTATTTTACTGCTAAATGCATTATTACCTGTCAAGGACTTTTAATTATACATCAGTAAAAACCTATAAGTTGACTTCTATGTTTAATGGTTTTTTTATTTCTTTTATCCTGTTTGTAGTTGAAAATCTGTGTGGTTTTTCCAGATGTGATTTTGTTGTTAACCTCTGTGCAGAGGAGATTGATGTTTGTTCTTTGTTCAGAATTTTTTCGTTCAAATTGAGCAAAGCTTTCTCATACTGTTGATTACATAATACTTCAGAATAGGTGATCCTTGTATATAAAGTGATATTCATAACATTAAAATGGAATCTGACTTGACTGGCTTTGTTAAGTCAGAAGTTGAAGTGTTTTAACTTGTTTTGTTTTTGTTAATTTTTCAAATAAAAAACTGAGTTATACATCAGCTTGCTTCATAAAAAGGTAGAAAAAACATTAATTTGGATGAAAGTAAATTTTATTATGGTTATTCATTGTGTCGCTTAGCAACTGAAAATTGGTAAAAGTTTACCACTTTGATCTTTTCTCTGTAAGCATAAACATTAATTCCATTTTTTCCACCCTATAACACTATATATTCTTGTGTTCACAACTAAATTTCCTACAATGTGGCTATTTTGGATTGTTGAATCATCTTATATTCTATTATAATGCGGATAATGTTTTGTAATATATTTTTTGCATGTAAAATACTAAATACAATATATACTGTAAAAATAAATTTATTTTTATTTTTACTTCAAAACTACATAGCTTTATTCTATTAATTTTTACCAAGAAAAACTATATATAATACTTTATTACATATAAGATTTTATTCAAAATTTACAACAAGACCCTGTAAAACCTAAAAAACCAGGGCACACTGAAATTTCTGATAGACGCTTCCAGGGTTAAATGTTATTTAAACAGAAATTAACTTTGGTAAATATCAAACTCTGGCCAGACAACGGGCATTGGCTTCTATAAGTGTAGAGCAGAAAATAACAATGAAGACAAAACTAAATACAAAATTGTATAGTGTCAAATACATTTTAAAAATAAACAGACATATTGTGTACCTATTGTATGAGGTATCTCTGGCAGTCTGACATTTGACAAACCAACTAACCTATTAAATTTTATTAGCATCTTAGCACCTAGACATTTTATCTTTTCATGGTTTGGCTGGTTAAAAAAAAATGCAATAGCTTGAGGTATTTTGGAAAGTTAGGAAACTTCACAAAATCACACTTTGGGTGTTTAAATTCATTATACGAAAAAAAAATTCTAAAACCATACTCTTAAATACATATATATATATATATATATATATATATATATATATATATATACACTATGAAAGCCCATGTAAAGTATATAAAATAGGATGTCATTAATAAAAATGTTTTTGAGAGCAGTATTATTTCCATTGTTCACAGTGATGTAGATGAACAATATTTAGCTTGCATTTTTATGGAAACATACCATTTTACACAACGTATGAGAGTGTTGTCCTTGTGACTATCAAAACAACAGTAAACATCAGCTGGCTGCAACAAAAGAAAAAGTAACATTTTACATAATTATGCCAACCAGAAACATTACATATTTGGGTAAGGAAGAGTTCAAAGCCTCTGTTTAGTGCTTTATCTAGCAGACATCGTACAATTATGTAATCAGAATTTCATGGTGAGGCTGTCTCATTTGGGGTTACTGCTATTTCTGGTAGTTAGCACTGGCCATAGCAAGCTTGACGATTGTTTAATTTTCATTCACATTGATTGTACCTTAAATGTTATTAACCCAAACAAAAAAATGACAGCTTTCAGTTTTGAATTTATGACATATTATCTATTATTATTAAATGTACTAAGTAATGTAGTTCCTAAATGTAATGTAAAAGTTTATTTACAAGGGCTGATCAGAAGTAACATATGAATTGAAATAAAACATTTTATTGAAAAATTAAGCAACACCAAATTATATTTTGTACATTTCATATTACATTTTTAAGCTATTTGACATAATTGTAATTCATCCTTATAAGGCACTTATCATGCCATGGTAAAATCTTAAAAAAAAATCTGTTTTATATCTGATGCTTGCGATTTCAATCACTGGTTTCCATTCAAATGTAGTTCGGCATCTGACACCTTTCCATTGTCTTCCTTTTTGTCTTATAACAGATATGCTTCATCCAAGTCTCACCCTCATTTGCAATACAATCTTTTTTTCATTTTTTATTTGTAATTTTAAAGAGAAATACAATGACGTAAAGTATTTTCTTAAACTAATACGATTATTACAAAGAAATTAAGGTGCGATAATGAAAGCTAAGATAGTCAAAATTCAGCAAGTGTTTAGAGAAGTTTATTAATTAGCAACTCCCCCCTCAAGTTTTGCTCCTTAATCCTTTACCATCGTTAGGCCTCTTAAGTGTTATTATCGGTAGGCCCAAACTTATTTCTCGCTCAGCTCAAGTGAAGTCTTAGGTGGTTGTACTCTCAGCTTTCCTGGCCACTCATGGCATGCTGGGTTCTGTGTCACCGCTCGGTGGTTGTGTTACCATTTACATCACTTCGACTCAGATTTAAAGGGCAGTGAAGGAAACAGGATTTTCCAGACATCTGCCATTGTTAAATACAATCAGTAACACAACATTTTGAGATCTACATTCTAGGTTAAAGTAAACTATACATATCAAAGCATTGTGACACGCATAATCAGGAACCACAACAGTGCTGTGTTCTGTGTCTATTCCATGTACACTAACTCTGAAACGTACACTTTACTAAAAAATAAAGAATAATTATTAAAACTGAATCACCAGCCAACCAAAAAGAACTGACCAGAGGCCAATAGTAAATGGCGTTCAAAAACAGAAAAATGAACTAACAATAAAACCTAACGTATCAAACAGATTTGTAATAAACAAATGAGGAGTTACAGTGATGTTTTAAGAAGTTCATCAAAAGGCTATCGTCTGTAGCCAATGTAGCTTGGTTATTTTTCATACAAAGCAAGCCGGTGTAAGGAAGTACAAAACAGAATGTATGACTGTTGTGGAATTTAGGTAATTAAGTATTAACACCACCACTGCAAAAACAATTATAATTATTAAGTGCAGACAATCTAAACCTACATTTTTGGTGAGAAAATATAAAATAAAACACTATTTAATATCAAAACAATATAGAAGTTCAAAAAACTATTTACAAGCGAAGTATTCATTAGGATTTAAATGAAAATGAACCAATAAAGAATTCAAGATTGATTCAAAACTGTCTTAATTTCTTTTAACTGATGCTGACACCATATAAACAAGGTGGCTGTGTGAAAACAAAGAGGTTACAAGATCTTTGCTGTGGTGGCTTTAATATGTAAGTACCAGAATTTGTTGTGAGGATGTTCTTGCTTCCCATTGTACGGAATCAGCTCTTGCAAATCTTTAACTTTGTTGTAATTTTTCGAAGAAAATCAATGCTGCAACAGTCTTGTTTTTGTGATCTATAAGGATTTTCTAAACTCATCTAGCACATATTTTCCTGTAACCAAGCTTTATTACTACAGTTTCATGCTCTGTAATGATGAAATGATTTTCATGAATTTTTTGTTGCTTTTCATTACCAGATTGTCACAACATTAGGCCTACCACTTTGATCCTTATCATGAACAATTGTAATGTCCATGTTTTCAAGCAGTGCACTATTGCCTCATTCGTCTTTCACCTATTATTATTTTGTTATACTCATAATAAAATTAGTAACAGATTTAAAATGGTTTGTGGTCTTTCGCAAACAAAAACCTAATCATATAATGTATCTCACAAATGGTGAGTGGCCTTTTCTATTACAGCACACATTTTTACACATCTTTCCAAACAGTCCACATGTTGCCACAGCTGAATGTGTACTCAGTGTAGGAACTGTTTTACTTCAAGATGGTGCTCTAGTTATGCCCAAAGCCGTGCCCAAATGTCCGTTACTTTCTGTAGAGCCCTTGTATAAAATTTATTAACAATATTTTGCATTACTACGACACAAAATTTTAACCTTTTTAGATTGTTAAATTAAGAAGGACGTATAAGATAGTATACATTAGAAACTAAATACTTATTTTTATTAACGATTTAAGACTTTCAACTACTGTTTAATAAACATTATTTTTGAAGACTAGTGATGTTAGACTAAGTTTGGACATTTATAATAATGCAAACTCAAATCAATGTACTCTCAAGATAAAATATGAAATTATTGACAAATATGACCATGAAATGTATATTGACTTATTCTTGCAGGATACAGAAGCAGTGAGGAGAACAGAAACAATCATAGTATTGTCATGACTGAAATTTTTACCTAAGACGTGTTAATGTTATTAATTGAATTGTATGATGGAGAATTTGTGTAGTTTATTGTAAAAATATTGTACTGAATTGTAAAAATTGGCTGTTAAAATAATATACAAACGGACAAGTTCAAGTACTAATAGTATCATTATTTATTCAAAGTTGCTTAACTAACCCATATTCCACTTTATGTTTAATAATTATTAATAATAAAGACCTAACAATTCCTTCTTAAAATCATGCTGTCTGTTTGTGCCATGACTCGTGACAGAAAGGTCCTAGAGTATACATCGAGAGATTCCATACGGGCCCTGAGAAGCGCGACAGGGGAGTGGTGTGGTACGGAGTGGGAGAAGCCGTCAAAAGAGGGGAACCTGTTACCCCAAGGTTCTGTTCTGGGCCCTGCTCTCTTCATCCTTACCACAAATGACCTACCAGCATATCTAAGAGACAGCTGTACCCCAATAATGTACGCTGATGATACCACCCTTGTGCTGGGCAAAGAAAGTATTGAATCACTTCAGATAAGCGCATTTATTGCTACAAACCTAGCCACTCAATACTGCCACGAAAATGACCTAGTAGTTATAAACACACAAAAAACAAAGCAAATCATGTTTGGTAGAAGAGGAAGGGAGGAACCAGCATTACCTGAGGTGGAAGTGGAAGAGACCGCATGCTTCCTGGGCATTACCATCGACAGTTCCTTTACCTGGACAGCCCACATTGACAGTGTATGCAGGAAGTTGAACACTGGCATATTTTTAATTCGAAGAATGACGCAAATTGGCACTCCAGAAATAGCAAAAATCATTTACCATGCTTTCTGTGAAACTCGCATAATGTATGGCATAGCCGCATGGGGTGGTACTACCAAGACCAATATGAACAGGATACTAATATTACAAAAGAGAGCATTAAGAACTATACTAAGCCTACATCCTATGGAGAGCTGCCGAGAACATTTTAAAAGTCTTAAAATCTTGACTGTGTATGCAATGTACATTTGTGAGGTGGTACACTATGCATCAATCAAACAACCAGCTCAAGGATCAGCCCTTCACAACTATAATACAAGACATGCAACCCGTTTCAACCTCCCAGCTCATCGAACTTCTCTATATGCAAGAAAACCAATATATGCCGGTATGAAAATCCTCAACCACCTACCACAAGACTTCAGACAGGAAACTGGTGCAACACTAAAAAACAGACTGAAGAACCTCTTGTTGAACAATCCAATCTATTCCATGGATGAATTTTATCAAACGACCTGGACTTGATGTTATGTATTGTATTACAATTTTATGTATTTACTCATATATTGTATACAGTATTGTTTTGACACCATTGCATTTCTTAAAGAAATTGTAATAAAGAATATTCTGACTTCTGAGAGGGGCTGACTGCCGCCGCGCCACAAAGCTTACCACTGTCACTATTGTCAGTGAGCTGGATCTGCGTGCTGCGTACGATTATTTAAACACATGTTAGACAAATTTAACATTGGCAGTATAGTTAACATACTTCCAATAGTAACAATTAAAATATTTAAGAACAATAATTTTGTTTACTTACTGAATGCTGTAAACTGGTTACTGTGGTAGAGCTTCGATCCCACTTAGATTAAAGTCACCATTATCATCATCACTGCCACTCTCACTCATGCTGCTGTCACTGTCACTATCATCTTGCAAATTAATGACGATATGTTCTGTCATTTCGTCAATTTGAGGCTCTAACCTAATGTAGTCTTCCTCTACTTTTTTGACGTGGTTTACACAAGATAACCATTCTTCAGTAGTTATTTCCTCAAATTTTGTTTCCACAAGCTGCTTTATTATTTCCATTGAAAAAGACATATTACGTTTAGCAACCCTCTGTTTCATGACACTCCATATCATTTATATGGGATTAAGTTCGGGATGGTAGGGAGGTAAACGCAGAGTTGAATGACCGTGTTCAGCCAAAATTGCATCAATTTTGAACATTTTAAATTTAGGTTTATTTCTGTCTGATTGCCATTTAATCATGTCACCTTTTCTGGAATTAGATGTTGGCGCTCGGTTAATTTCGACATTGTGGTATGGGGCATTGTCAATCACAATAACAGAATGTTTAGGGAGATTGGGAATTAATTTAATTTTCAACCATTTCTCGTAATTTGCAAAGTTCATATCATTATGGTAATCTGGTTTTTTTGCCTGATTCAAAAGTTAGCAACGCGTTTTTTTTATAAACTCTTTCTCGTTTCCAGTGTGTACTATAATTAATCTTTTTCCTTTGCTAACTGGTACTTTACATCCCTCATTGCTGTCGTCAGTCCAGGCTTTAGGGGTTGCATGAGTCGTATGGATATAAGTTTCATCCATATAAATAATGGGTCTGTTCTCAGATCTGTACTGAGTAATTTTTTTCAAAAAAATTACTCTTTTCTCTGGGATGTTAATTTTTTCTACCAATACTTTTCTGTCATTAGTAGTCTTCTTCCATCTAAAATTCATTTTCTTTAAAATGCATCGAAGAGAGAAAGAACTACCTCTAAAATTAATTGAACTCTTCAGAACAGATAGCAGAGATTTTATTGTTGGTCTTTCGCCATGAATTCGGTGAAATTCATTTATAGTCCTCCTAATAACACCTACATTGAAATTGTCTAGATCGGTTTTAGGTTTTGTACGATTTCGATTCTTTTTCGGAGTGCTGAATTCTGCATTGTCTTGAATTACTTTTTTTCCTTTCAGAAACTATTTTTGTATAGTTGTCAATGGCACGCCAGTTGCAGCTTTTACATGGACGAGAACATTGTTTATGTTTATTGCGGCGCCACTTTCTTTCTCATTTTTCATGTATTCATAAACGTTTGCTAGGATTTCTCGAGCTTGGCTATGATATAATTTACCACTTCCAACTTTTTTCATGAAGTTTACACCCGCCATTTCAGAAATATCACACGGAAATCCTATAAGCAGTAACGGCGGCAAAACAGTGCAAGTATCACAGAGGCAAGAAGAGTGTTGAACAAGCAAGCGCGAGGTCCGCACTACACAGCTCCGCGATACAGACTGAGGAAGCGTTACCCCCACTCCTCCAAATGACAAGTAGATCACTGCGCATCGCCAGGCCAGGGCTCGTATGGAATCTCTCCATCAGTACATAGGTCCCTCTTCATCCAAGGAAGAACTCTATTAATTTTGGGGTCAAAGTGTAGCAAGGTTATTTTAAAGAAAGTTGAGAGTAATGAAATTGGTTGGAAATCACTGCATTGGGTCCTTAGGTCACTCTTGTATATGGGTAAGAGAACAACCTCCCTCAGTATCTTTTATAGACAAATTTTGTAGTTTAGTTTGATTTATATTCAATTCATTAAAAACCTTAAGAAAAATTTTTAAATTCAGTACATATTTGTTGCATCTTTTATAGTTGTACTATTTATTTCAAGACCGTTGCAGTGAACAACCTTTGCTTTCTGGTCAGTTATATCTATTCCTCAGGTATTTGGTCTATGTTAGCCAAAGGGCTAAAACTGAGAAAATGTATATGTTTTTACTTTCATAGTACGCAAGCTGCAATGCAGATATTCGAAGGGGTACCCAAATTGTATTGTATTGCTGGCAGCCGGCAGCGTGTAGTACACATTCCTGCCACTAGGCGTGTGTCGCGCAACCCATTGCGAGCTCAGTGACCCCAGTTCCGTTGTCCTAGTGCATTCTGTTCGTTCGTAGTGACTATTTTCGCTAACCCTGTTTTGTTCTTGTTTCTTTTTTTGTCATGGCAAGTTTAAGTGAACAACGTGCAGCTGTGAAATTTTGTTTTTTACTTGGTAAAAATGCTGCAGAAACTATTTTAATGTTGAATACAGCTTACAAAGATGATGCTATGGGGAAAACTCAGGTCTACGAGTGGTTCGCTCGATTTAAAAATGGCGATATGTCGATTGAAGACAAACCTCGTTCTTGACGTCCATCAACCTCTCGAACGGACGAAAATGTTGAGAAAATTCGTGAACTTGTGCTCACCGACCGTCGACAGACAATTGAGGAACTATCAGAGAGTAGTGGGTTAACTTGGAGCTCGGTTCAGCGAATTTTAACAGGAGATTTAGGACTGAAAAGGGTTGCTGCCAAATTTGTTCCTCGACTTCTGACTGACCATCAAAAGGCACATCGAGTTGAAACTTGCCGCCTTCTAAAAGAACATCTCGAAAATGATCCCGATTTTCTGGAAAAGGTAATTACTGGTGATGAGTCATGGTGCTATGGTTATGACCCAGAAACGAAGCAACACTCAAGCAAATGGAAGTCGCCATCTTCACCTCGTCCAAAAAAATGTCGGTAAGTCAAATCAAACTTCAAAACCGTGTTGATTTGCTTTTTTGATGCTAAAGGCATTGTTCATTCTGAGTTTGTTCCTCCAGGTCAGACTGTCAACCAAACATTTTATTTGGAGATTTTAAGAAGATTGCGCAACAGTGTTCGCCAGAAAAGACCCGATTTGTGGCAGACTGGAGACTGGTTCTTCCACCACGACAACGCACCGGCACACACAGCCATCTCAGTTAGGCAGTTTTTAGCCAAAAACGGCATGGTTCCGCTGCCCCACGCACCTTACTCGCCTGACCTCGCTCCATACGACTTTTTTTTATTTCCACACATGAAAAGAGGCTTGAAAGGTCAACGATTTGACAGCGTTGAAGAGGTTAAGAAAAAAACGAAGCTCGAGCTTGCAGCCATTTCTAAAGATGACTACAAAAAATGTTTTGATCAATGGAAATACCGTTGGGACAAGTGTATTAGTTGTAATGGAGATTATTTTGAAGGAGATAAGGTTGTATTGTAAAAAATTTGATAATATATAATTTTTATAAAATAATTCCAGTTTTTTTTGGGTACCCCCTCGTATCATACATGTTGATATCAAAACAAGTAAAACTAACAGCCAAAGGGTTTTCTGTGGTGCAAAGATCAGTTAGTGTCACCGTACTCGATTACATTTTTTTGTAAAGTTTACATTTTTGACATTTTTTTTTAGTGTTTCGATTTAAAGATGGCCCCAAAGACACGAGTGACAACACACGCATTGGCAGACCATTGTCATCAAAAACTGATGCTAACAATGAGAAGTTCATTAGCTTTGTTCTAAAATGAATCAGAATTACTAAATCATCGTCCTGATTACTGTACATGAGCGTGTAAGGAAAAAACAGGATACAGAGAACAAGTCATGGATAACCACCAGGACAATACTCCAGCTCATAAAGCTTTGTCAATGAAGACAAACCCAACATCCCCGTCGTAGATCATCCTACTCACATGACCTGGCCCCCTGTGAATTGTTTTTGTCCCCTAACGTCGAAGTCAGCTTTGAAAGGAACAAGATTTGAGACTGAAGCAGTACAAGAAAAATGGACAGAAGTCATGAACAGGGTTACGGAAAATGATCTACAGCGTTGTAATGTAACGCACAGTGGGCAATTTCCAAGGACCAGTGTAGAGATTGAGGAGGGGAGTAAATTGAAAGGGATAACATCAAATTTAAATGTCTTTATGTAAAATTAGTTTTCAGCCTCACCTTGTAACTCATGACTTTTAGATAAAAAGCAATATGTGCGTTCCGTGATAGTTTATTTAATCATTAAATCCGTAGTAATTTAACAAAGCTAACATAAGTTTTAACTAAATAGAATTTTTTGTCTCTTTAGGGGGTTTAGTATGAGCCCATTTAAGTATATAATTATATAAGTATGAAACTTTGAGCTTTTTTCCCAGTATCGTGATAATGCCACACTTTCTTCAGATGTTCATTAAGAAGAGGATCATATTTCCCTAATACGAGAATTAATTTCCCTAATTTCTCGTAATTAAAGAATGCCTAGAAAGTTCCCATTTGTGCAGTCGCCAATTTTTTTGCTGTCACTTCGGAAAACATGAAAACCTTCAGACGAACATGACACCAGATTTCAGAAGTCAAATCTGTAACAGCATCAGATTTCAGATGCTGCATGTAAGAGGAACTGGAGCTAAATTCAACATTCGCATCGAATCAGCCCTTCCCACCATAGCTGCTTTATGTGTAGAAGACACGGTTGCTCCACCTGGCTTTGGTATCGTGTCGGTCAACATTGTAGTACGCTCAAATATACACCTGATGAGACAATGAGAATATCTTCACCTAGATTGCATTACTTTTTGCAGTCTGGGTGTCTGATGTCAAAGTGATACGGAAGGTTTGTTTTGAGTGTCTTTGTTCTTCGACACCGACTACTTTTGGATCCCTTCAGACGAACATGACTCCAGATTTCAGGAGTCAAGTCTGCAACAGCATCAGATTCAACATTCATCTCGGAAAGATAACCCTCTCCTCAGCAAGAAATAATGTCATGTCAAGAAGGTGCTGAAGTAGGTCTCGCCACACTTTTTGTTCGTGTTTTATATTTTGATCGAAGAGGTCACTCAAGGATTTACCTTTTAGGTGCTTTACTTGTTCAGTTTTCCATTGCACATAACATGACGTGAAGTTAACATTTTCATGTTCAGGAACTCTACTCTAGCATATAGTTTTATGTAAATTTCTAGACGCAGATCATCCCTCATCTGACGCAAGACTTGAAATCTTGGCAACACCTGGTGGTCAGAAAAGTTTACATGGCAAAAAACGAAAACTGCTTTAGTTTTGCCCGAAATTAACCAATTTTTTCTACTTAAAATCCTTTTTAGCTTTATAAAAAGATTTAACTTTGTCACTTAAAAAATTTTACCAACATTTCTTGATCACTAAATGAAATAACGGGAATATAGAATAGAAAAAGTAGTCAATGTTATAACTGTTTATGGTTTTGGTATTCATGTAAAGATAGTGTATCTTAAGAAACTCTTTTATAAACAATTTTGATTTTACATATTTAACTTATTGGTTCTTTTAGAAAGCTTGGATGATATAGACATTGAAATTGCACTTAAAATAGTTTTACAGCAATTAGCTTCACAATTTTGAAATCTTTATTGTAATCTTAATTATCTTGTATGATACCTTTTATGAACCTCATGATTCAACTTTCTGTATTTACCAGTAATAAATGAGTATCGAGCATCAATTAAGCTCAAATAAAAGTGTGATATTTTACATTATGCATATGATTTTTAGCTTCACACACATTGTCCACCAATAATATTACTTATAGTAGTAAACAAAAATATGTTACTGAGACGTTGAAACCTGCTCTCAGTGAACTCATAGTTGAGCTGTTTTGTGATGGGAATCTATTAGCCTGTTATGGGGGTTAAAAGACAAGATTTCTGGTGATGACATGGATGGCCATTTCGATATACTTATTCTTTGCGAGCGACCCACCAACTTTGCTTCACCAGTAGCTTCGTTCCCAACTCCTTCAGTTTTCTGGTCAAAAGATAGTTGTTCTGAACTTGGCCCTTCTTAGATTGGCTTTTCTCAACTATGCCCATCCCAGTTGTTTTTCCTGAACAAGTTAAACCTAGCCTTGCTGAATTTAATCTCTTGAACCTAGAATCTACCTTTGTTCTCAAATCAGATGAGTCTATTCAACTCATAAATCTAAAAGTACAAAATGTAGGAAACGGTTCAAGATTCAGTTTGCAAAATACTGTCAAAAATATTTAGAGGTTAACAGGGGAGCTGTTGAGAAATACAGGAAAAACAATCCTGAAATTAACTGAAAGGTGGTTAACATGTCCAATTTAAATTACAGAGAAAAAGTTTAACTTGCCCACTTTAATTACTAAAATTATACGAAGTATTTGTAGCAATGATTTAAAGAAAGAAGAGAACTCTAATAAACTGAATGTATGTGCTAAACATATGTCCACAGCTGTAGAAGAGTACTGGTATGATAAATCGGTGGGATTTGCGTATAGCATATCCTCAGATCTTGATGATTTTCACCACATGACTACTGGTGAGACCATGGTTTTTCAGGAGAACCTTTGGCAAGCGAACCATTTTCTATTGCCTGACAAGTCATTTGGGTCTGCAGAAAAATGGATTTGATTCATCAATGCATTCAGTTCGATAACTAAAAAAATATATTTAAAAAACCCAACCTCTGATAATTATAACATTGCTTTTCTGCATTTAACCGAGCACTTCAAATAGAGAGGATTGAACACAATGTGCTTACCAATAGGGTGGGTCAGATATGGATATTTTCATCACCAACTTAATAATGTTCTAACTAAATACTGAAGTCAACGTCACAATCATCTCACATTTTCAAAATCCCTTCAAGCAATTTAGAAATGGGTTAATACACAAAGGTCTTATTCAAAGACTACAAGATTTGATGGATTAAATAAGTATACAAATTTGTCAGTCTGTAAATTACAATTATCTTGACCGTGCATTAAGACAGACTTCCTTGAAGCCCCTTGAGAAGTGAAAGTCATTGGTACCATCTTTGATGATACTGACCTCCTTGGAGCGCTCTTTAATCTCCTCTTTTAGATCTCCTCAGAGTTTTCTTCTAGAGCACTGACATTCTCGGAGCCCACAACAGAATTAGAGATCGCTGTATTTTCACTAACTTCAAAGGATATTGTGCTGTACCCTTATCAGTCAACCTCGACTGTGTATTGAGCTACGAGTGGTGAGAGTGTGGGGTCACTCTGTGTAAATAAGATTGAGAGCTCTATGGATAGTGTTTCAGCTGTTTGTGAGTTAAACACAATGATCAAATACTCAAGACTACCTCACACCAAAATTATTTAGAAAACCGTATTTATGTTTCATATTAATAAACAAAACCTACCATCACAAATACATAGCTTACAGATCACACTGGATGAATTTCCATCACATGTAGTTGCCATGTGTGACCACAAAATGAAAAGCTCTGAAATTTCAAGAATAAATATTGAAAATTATATTGTAAATTACTTTAATTGACGCTCTAGCACAGTAGGTGGAGGTGTTGTGATCCTCTCTAAATATCAGCACAATATAATACACCCTCATTGGAAACATGTTTAATGGATAAAGCATTGGAAGGCTGTTTTATTGAATTAAAATTTGAAGAAAATATTTACTTGGTTGCATTTATCGTTCACCAACACACAAATATAAAAATATTTGACGGTCTAGACAGCAGTATCCTGCTGATTCTTATTTTTGTTAAATGTGCATATCATTAAGGTTACAAGTCGGAGAGGTCTTTGGCCTGTAAACTTCAGTGCATATTATTCAGTGTTGCCCATATTATTGCGAGAAAAAGTGGTCAGAGTTGTTTCTGAACATTGTCTGATCTAGTAATAAATCCCTTAATTTTAAAGGAGCAAAGAATTAAAAACTTAGAAACACAATTTAAAATTTATTTTATATAAACTTATAAATGTAAGGACAACTTCAGTACAACAATATTTGTGTAGTGTTTTGATATTTTAACATTTGAACTAAAGGATAAGTACTTAATTACATTTACTCCATAAAAGTTACAAAATTTAAACATTGGTAACATCTAGCCCAAGTATGTATCATTAATTGTTTGGATTATTTACCGAAAAAAAAAATTTAACACCAGAAAGTAAGTTTTGAAAGTGTCAAAATAGTACACGATTATAAAGGAACAAATTAAGATTATTATTTTAATATCAATTAATCTTCATGTAACAGACATACTCAAATCATCACATGAAGAAAACAATGCATCAAGCACAACTTAAAAAAACACTTAAATAATTCAATTTAAAATATCATTGACATAAAAACTCACTGCTATTTAATACTGTTACACTTTCGTGGTAAAAGAATATGTCAGTTTTTGTAAGAGCGTAAAAGGGTACAATACATAGAGTATATATGTAGATATAAACTGTCAAATAAAATGTTTGTTCAATTATACACCAACACAGTTAGTTTGACCTTATAGAATAAAAATATGAATATTTATATTCTTCCTGAGTAAGGACATATATAGTTTCCTTAAATACATTGGAAATAATTTTTTACATTATATTTTATTAATTAAAAATTACATCAGCCTTCAAATTCTCCTAAATTAAATACAATGAAATATGTAGATAATAAAGATTTGTACTCTTATTTTTTCTAAAATAAAAAAATGTGATTTAATTATAATAGTGTAAGGTTTTAATTACTGAAATGTCTGTCTTCATTGTCTACTCTATTTAGATTATTACAAATAGGTTTAATAGTCCAATGCCCAATTTGCAATGTATAAGCACTCCATATGTAAATTTTTTTAGTACTACACACTTTTAACCAACCGTCAGTAACTTAAATAATAAATATATTAGCATCAGCCAACAAAACTTAAATTCAACTTTTTAAACAAATTAGTTAATCTTTTTTGTACTTAGCTGATGTTGATTTACTGACTACAACTTTTGTTTACATGTGTGAAATATGACTTTTAAGGGTGTCAGGCTGAACAAATTGCTTCATACTTTCAACTATTTTGATAACCTCCACTTTTTAACTTCAACAAAATTCTAACTGCTGACGACCAATTTCTTTCTTGAGGAGATTGGTTTTTATTGAGTACACAAAAAACTGCGTAGAGTGATTATACAAAGAAAATTTGCTTTTGGCACCAAGACTCTAACTAAGTATAAAAGTTTAGTTAAATTCATGACTCAGCTATCCAAAAGAAAACACCGTGTGTAAGATGTAAGTAAATCCAAACAACATTGTGACTATATCTTTTATATGTGTAATATACATGTTGAACAAAAATTAAAATATTTATACTTTTTTTGTACTATTCCAGTTAACAAAATATAAAACAACTTAACTACGTTGGAGGAAAGAGATTTTAAAGGAAGAGGAAAACACAACAATCCAGAACTATTTATTCTGGATTTTGAAGTCTAAAGTGAATACTTAAACACCATAAACTACATTATATGAGAGAAAGATATCTTTATCACATGTTTATCACTTCTATTATATTTTATTTTTGTCTGTATTATCACTAAGTTATCATTGCATTTGGAATTTAAAAAAAAATGTTTATGGTTTTCGTAGTTCATTTAAGGAAATGAACTATCCCCATTTTATTTAGTGGTGACAATAAAAAATTCATGCTGTAATTAAAATTAAATAACTGCACAGATCTAGAGTAAAATATGTAATAAATTGAAAGAATTGCAATACAGAGACAAGAATTGGGTTTTTAAAATTATTTTGTTGCAGTTAAGTTTACGTTTTCAAATAAAGTTAAAACGTGTTTCATAGCATGATGTTTAGTTTTAAATAAGACAGCCAAAAAGAAAATATATTAAGCACAGGTAGGCGGCTTAGTACTTTAACTAATTATAAAGCTATTGGAATACACTGTAACCTTTACACAGTTACAAACTACTTAACAAATCAAGAAAAGCAATTCTTAAAAGGCACTTTAAGTACTCTTTGGTAGACCTCCATATAAATACAGTGTTTATAAAATGGTAACAAGCTACATAAACTTAAAAACAACTAGTGATAACATCATAAATAAACAAAGTATTAAAACATGAACATTAAAATCTAAACACAAATACTTTTGAGAAATAAACTTCAAAAAGAAATAATAAATGTACAATATACATCTGATATCTCATTTTGAAGTTTGAAGGTAAAAAGTAAAGAGTAAACAAGATAAGCTAACTTAGCATATCAGCTATTGCTGCTTTGGTATTTTCATGAGATCATGTTATGTCCAAGGATTCAGCCCAACTTCATGAATTTTTCTGAAAACATACAAGATTATTTATTATGATGTAACTAAACTAATCCTTAATATAGTGAATCAATACATTTACTCCATGACCCGAATAATTAAACGTAACTGCCCAAAACTACAGTGATAAACATTATTTTAAAAACAAACAGTATTAGTTTTAACAATTAGTTATCTTGTTAAGTATATTCTTAATTTAAAAAATTTTGAAAAGTTTGACACACATTAGACATATAAGGTATAAGGAACAATTAAATCCAACTAGAGAATAAAAACGAACCCTTGGTACACATAACCTAACCTAACCTAACCTAACCTAACCTATTGTACACCAAGTCAGCCCCACAGCTCAAATGGACCATATGTCTGTCCATCACGTGTTTCCCGTTTAGGGGTTGTCTCGTCGACAAAGTGTGTTTAAAGTTTGTTTTGAGACTACTTTCAATATATTTCCCAATTCAGGTGCTGTTCATGTCATTATGGAATCATATATCCACATCTTGCTTATGTTGTTGTTATCTTATCGGGAGGATGTGCAAATACACACTTTTCCAGAATTTTCTAACTACGAAATAAGTGATCAGAATAATTTCCAAACTTCGCTGGAGAGAGTCGTGAGAGCAAACATTCAAATCTTCATCTGTTGATTCATTCCTGCCTCTATATTTTGGAAATATCAATTTTTTTCAGGATAAAGTGGGATTACATACACTCATATGAAAATAGAGGCAGGTAGGACAAGCTGTCTTGGAGAATGTTAGCGTATGAATGTATGCCTGCTCAAGCAGGGGTTCAATTTATCAATGGTTTGCTGGAAATTATCAAAAGTGACACAACGCTGAAGGCGTTTAAAAGCCATTTTGGTATACATGTGTTATGGTGTAGACGAGTTTAACCCTTACCTCTGTTTTTTTTTTTTTTAATACGAAAACAGTGCAAACGACTCTCTTACCATTTCCTCTTTCTACTCATAGTTAACTGCATACAAGTCGACCGGTCATCTCTCCAGCTCAGTACAACTGAAATGCTCGATTCCCTCTCCTTTCCAGTAGAACTGGACAACTGCGGAGTTATAGACTTTTATTATTGTAAATTCTCTATTGATATTTATCCTTTGAATAGTGCTGGAATGTGTGATGACATATGAAACTGCTATAAACAAGCTTTGTTGCTGAATTTCAAGACTTTCTGGCAATGTGATAACAGTTCCGATGAGCATGCAAGCTATCTCTATAGAGTATCATTCTGTTTTCGTTATTTTTCAAATAAATGATTGACGTATTCATTATGATTGATCAGGAACTTCAATCTAAAGGCATAACAAATGACTTGGAAGGAGAAATTTCAGAATATAAAAATTCGTAAGGCGTATGATAACAACTTTGAGTAGTCTCTATTTTTTATTGTTACCTCTTCCTTAACACATTTACTTATTGATTAATGTCATAAAATATAACATTTACTGTTAAAAATTTTTTATATGATAAAATATTGTATACAGATTTTATCTTTTACAATTTATTTATTTAGTTATAACATTAGTATTATTTATTCATATATCCTATGCTGTTTATATAAAGGTAGAAACAGGTAAAGTTATACTATATATGCTATCGTGGTTATAATAGTAACTATAAAAAGTGAGAAATGTGTTTATTTGTAAACTAAACCTATTTAAATATGCTCTTAAAACAATTAAGATTAGTCAAATATATTACAATTATTTTGGAATTTTACAAACACAAGACGAAATTTTTTAAATAGGATTACAACTTTTTTAATTCATAAAAGTTATTAGTGAATGAAATGAGAAATACAAAATCTTCATAGTTTAAAAAATTTAAATCCGAGCTGTAGAGAAATCATGAGTGATTATTATCATGAGTGGAGAGGGATACTGACATGTCCAGTAGTACTGACTGGAGAGCTATAACAACAAACAGGTGTAAACAATACCGAGCTGACAGATGAATCCGCCATGTACAGTGGTACTAGACAGGAGAGTACAAAGGGTTAAGGCACACAACTGGGAGACCACATGATTGGCTGATTGATCCCAAGACAAGAGGTGAGAAATTAGGGTATAAATGAAAAATGTTTAGTTGTATTCAATTAAGTTGATGATTGTGATACAATGATCATGTTGTAATGTTTACAATAAAGATATTTATTATTATTTATGCAGTTTTATTTTATTTTGTTTTTGGTCTGCTGTCCAGTGCTGCTATTGTTTGGAAACCAATGTATTTTGTCAGCTGTGTGTAGGCACAAACACATTTTGTCTTTAACGTATTTTATTAGCTGATTATTCTTTTTCCGGCTGAAATTAGTGTATTTCTGAAAGGCGAGATACAGTTTAATAACATGTAATTTGTTTATTGATTATAAATTAATGATTGAGTTATACAAAAACATATGCAGTTTTATTTTATTTTGTTTTTGGTCTGCTGTCCAGTGCTGCTATTGTTTGGAAACCAATGTTTGTCAGCTGTGTGTAGGCACAAACACATTTTGTCTTTAATGTATTTTATTAGCTGATTTATTCTTTTTCCAGCTGAAATTAGTGTATTTCTGAAAGGCGAGATACAGTTTAATAACATGTAATTTGTTTATTGATTATAAATTAATGATTGAGCTATACAAAAACATATGCAGTTTTATTTTATTTTGTTTTTGGTCTGCTGTCCAGTGCTGCTATTGTTTGGAAACAAATGTATTTTGTCAGCTGTGTGTAGGCACAAAACACATTTTGCCTTTAATGTATTTTATTAGCTGATTTATTCTTTTTCCGGCTGAAATTAGTGAATTTCTGAAAGGCGAGATACAGTTTAATAACATGTAATTTGTTTATTGATTATAAATTAATGATTGAGCTATACAAAAACATATGCAGTTTTATTTTATTTTGTTTTTGGTCTGCTGTCCAGTGTTGCTATTGTTTGGAAACCAATGTTTGTCAGCTGTGTGTAGGCACAAACACATTTTGCCTTTAATGTATTTTATTAGCTGATTTATTCTTTTTCCGGCTGAAATTAGTGTACAGTAGAGTCCCGTTAATCCGACCTAATTGGAACCGAGCCCTATTCGGATTATGTGATTGTTCGGATTAGCCAGAATTACAGAAAAATACGGTTTTTAAAACTTGAGATGGGTCTATTTTGTTATAGAATTATCAACATTGTTTATTAAAACATGTTTTCTGACTGTTGCATTGTATTTCTTGACAAATAAAAGTGTTTGCGAATACTAAGCACATTTACCGTATTTAGTTTGAGAGTTCTATTGTTAAGCAATGTGAGCGTACTGGATATTGTACGGGTCCACGCGTTCAATAGTTGTACGAAACTACGCGTCATCCAATAGACTCTCTTCAATGCGACAGAAGACAATAACTGAATTTATGTCTTTTAACAATTAATATTTTACTCAATAATAATATCAGTACTGTACGTCCAATTTTCGTTTGATTTCACTTCTTAATACAGTAATTTAACTCATACTAAACCTATAAGTTTCAATTTGATACTGTATTTAACTTCATTATTTATGTACTGTACCGTACACAATTTGTCTTAATAAAATACTGTACAGTAATGTCTATTTAATTAAAGTTTTCTTTGTTTATGTACGAAATGGTGCACCCATTTTCATTTTTTAAGTAATTAGTTCCTATAACTGTTCATTATCGTTATAAATAATTCCTCCTGGACCTGTTCGGATTAACCGACGTTCGGATTACACGTGTTCGGATTAGCGGGACTCCACTGTATTTCTGAAAGGCGAGATACAGTTTAATAACATGTAATTTTTTTATTGATTATAAATTAATGATTGAGCTATACAAAAACATAGTGATTTAAAATTATCCAAAGAATGCTAAATTTAATAGTAAATATTAAAATAATATTTTGTCTGAAAATGAAAATGGCCATGAAACATTTATCTAAAGTAAATTTATACGTACCTAAAAAATGTAAAAAATGAAAAGTTGTACCATACTTTACATTTGTACATAGTTAATTATATAATTTCCAGTTGCAAAAACTGTTGTTTACCTTACTTTATAAAAAAATTTCTTTTATTACAAGATTTTATTATTTTAAAATTAATAACGTCATTAGATAAAATGTCAATTAAAAATGTTGTTAATGAACATTTTCATAATGGCTTGTTGATAGTTTGGACACATAACATTAAGTTACCAGGTAAGGAAGAATATGGTAGAAAAGTGGTTGATTTTCTGTAAGTGCAGCTCCATGCTTATCTATAATAGGGGTGGCTGACAAAATAAAGCCTTCCCATCATCTAAGGCGTTTTGCTTGAAGACCTGTATTTTAGTCAGTGTCCTGGCTTAGCCTTTTACATGAACCTATAATACATCTGATCATTAAGCTAAAATACTCAGTGTAGCTACTAGGCCTCACCTTCTGAGAGGTACAGAAAGCACAGGTTTAGTCAGGATTGGCCAACATTCAAGCCATAGTATAAACCTTTTGAGTGCTAACATAAGAGGCTGGTACAAGAGTATTAGGATAAACTAAGAAATCACTATTTATCAAATCAAACATGAAACATATTCAATCCTTGATATAACATTTAATAACTTTCATGACACTTACCTTGGTTTGTTTCATCAGACTCATCATCATGAGGTCTTTTCTGACCGACGTCTGACATCTCTTTGGTTGTGGGTGTTACAGATAAAACCTCTTCATTATTTCCCTATAAGAACCAACAGTAAACTGTAAATAAATATATGACTTTATAATTCAATAATTTATAAATCTATTTTTTTATATTGCACTGTGTTGTGTGTTTATATAGTGAGCGTGTTTTTAAAACATAAGTACCGATTTGAAATTCTACCATTACAGCAATGTGGTCCTGTGAGAACTGCTTATTTACACTTGCTGTCAAGCCACAGACACCACTATGGGAACAATTGATTGGGTTTACATTTTTTTGCATATTCTAAACACCTTCGCCAGTCGATAATACTACTGATCGTGTAAAGCACACTGTTATTGATTTTCTTTGAAATTTAATTCTGTTTTGGATGTTGAATCAGGCAGAAAACTTTGAAACGATGAGTATACAAAAGCTTGTTGTTCGATATAATAAGTGCTTTTAACCATAAAAATGGTGGTTCTAGCACATAATTGTGTACATGAGACAACCAGTATTATTTTTTTTTAGTAGTTTCTGAAATATTTATTGAAGATGTTATTTAAAAATTACTTATTAGAACAAAAATCTTATTAATCAGGATCAATTATGTTTGACGAATAAAGTTTTTATCTTCCAATGAGGGGGAGGCAATGGGTGGAATTGAAATATAACAACTCTTTGTTCTTCATTCAAAAAACCCAATTTTAAACTAGGAAGTTCAAAATTTGTAGTAAATCCTTTTTGTTTATTATTAAAATATATTGCCACCATAATAAACAGTATGCTTGAGTAAATTCAAATTGATATTCAATACAATGAAATAAATTGCCTTAATGTTTGATCAAATCAAATAGATTGCAGCACCAATTAGACAGCAACTTCCTACACATTTCCAACCTATAGCACCCCAAGTAACAAAATATAACAACATTATGAAAGAAACACTGGTATGGAAAACAAAGTAACTCGGGTGTGGTGATTGTTCTAAAAACTAGTGTTAAACAATATCATGTGTGGTGGTTAAAGTGGTAATATTGGTAGTACAAAAAAAGAAAAGAAAAGTAGATAATAGTATGGGCTTTTATGTAAATACAAATTTATACATAAAAGACACTTTTTTACCTATCAAAACGATACATACTTAAAAAAACACACACACCTCGTATATTAAAAAGGAACAAATAACATGTAGAGTGTACTAAACATTTTGTATTTAAATAAAATAACAGAATTAACCTAGTCAAAGGTTTTTCCCACAGAAATATGTTTTAATATTAATAAGAATATGGCATGACATTTTCTTTTTCTTGGAATATGAAATAATTACAATACATTAATACTAACTGTAATTAGGAAAGAGAACTACAGAAAGGAAAAAGGGGTGGGATCTAAACTGTTTGCACCTTGGGTGATCCTGCCAATAGAGGATAAAGAAAAAGATTCTATAAGAGCAAATCCAGATGAAAACATTTGAATAAGTAATTGAATTGTGTTTTCCAGGTAATTTTACCATGATACAAAAAAATGCTAAGTGTTTTATTAAGTGTGTTAAGGGATTAAAAAATATCTTTTTTACTTTTATATTTCAACAGTAAAAGTCTTTTAGAAAATTATTAAATTTTTATTTCAACAATGAATATAAATTCATAATGTAGTGAAGAATCAATTCAAAATTCAACCCTAAAGTTTTGATGGATCAAATAAAAAACTAAATTCAATGAAAATTTGGATGTAGATGTTGTTTGTCACTCTCTCTTTCTTACTTCTTAGGTTTAAGCTTCTGATGTCATGACTATTCTCCCTCCAAGGTCATTGACCGATTGTGTAGCGACGATTTACTCCAAGTGGGGTATATACAGACGATGAGAATGGATGTTAGGGATGTTCATTCCCTAGAATAGATCGCATGAGTGTTTTGGAGGGTTTGTCTTATCTCTATTTTAATATGCATTTATTTATTTTTAGTTTTGTTTTTAGTAATACAGTATGTTTGACGTGATGTTTGTGTTATATTATATAGAAAATGAGATTCACCCAGTCCTGTTACAGTGAATGTGTTGTGCCATAAGTAAGGAAAATAACACTTAATTTACATTGTTGTAACAATTTTATTAAAATAAGTGAATTACCTGTTTTACTAGTTGTGAATTTGAGCCAATATCTGAGAAACCATTAGAGAGCGTGAGGTTGCCTGTGTCTGGCCTGAGATCGACTGTGTTTGCTGTCTTGGGCTGTGCTCTGATAAAATGTGGAGGCATTTTGATAGTGACTGGGCGCTTGATGGTTATCACTCTGCTTCCAGGACGTATAGTAGTCCCTATAAAAAGAAATTAAAAATGTTTATATACAACACTTAAAATATGGAAGATTTGTGCTAGGAAATGAAAGGAACAGTTGTTTGCAATGGGGAATCAGTTTGGAAAGTTATGATTGGCTAAAAGTTTACTGCAACTTACATTATGGATATTAATTACTTTAAAATATTTCAGAAACTCACCTATGTTGGTTGTTGGTTTAGTAAGCACAACAGTAGATCTTCCGGCTAAATTTAAAACTGGTCCTGGAGCTGAAATTATAATAATGGTCTTTAGATCTAATTACAATTAATTTTTAAAATATATGGTCTAAATCGCCCTTGACAATAGAGATATATTACTTTACAACAAATGGATTAGATTTCTCAAGTCAAAGCAAGAATACGAACCTTGTTTTTATTCCATAATTGATTTGTTTCCTATTAAATGCAAAGAATCATCTAATGTTTTAGCTCTACACACTGCTAAGAACCATAAATTTGTGAATTTTTAGTAACAGTATGTCAGTGTAATTAAGATGCGGTTAAGATTGTGAAAATTGCAGAAACCAAGAAGGCTGCTAATCTCAAAAGATAAATGACACCTGTATCACCCAAAACAATACTTCTGAAGAAGCTCTTTATGTTGATGGTTGTTTCTTTAGAATTCATATACTTTAATGCAGATATGAGTTAAAGTGTATAATGCTAATATCTATACAACCATAAAACCATAATGAGGTATAAAAATATTCGTACAAATATTAAAAATGTTTAAAAATATATTTGTTGTTTTCATTATTCATTTATCTGTATAAAAATATGTTGTAATTGCTCAATATTAATAGTTAGTTAAACATAGAATACAAGTGAGTAAACACCGAGTGAACAACAGTGAGTTGAACACCGTTATAAATAATACAGTTATTGCTACGGATAAAGTATATAATTGCAATAACAATTAAACCCACAATATTTTTAAAAACTAATAAATTAGTTAAATTAACTTGGTTCTTTCGTAAAGGTATTTTTATTGCACAATAAACTAATTTATTGAGTTAATACGGTATCAGTGAGCCAATGCGCCAACTACAGTTCCGGCAGAAACGTTCACTCATCACTTCATACGCTACTACAGGCTAAACTAAACTTCCAATAAAAAAATGATAAATTACAAAAAAAATATTCATCTATTTTCACACAACTTTCTCGCTGACAAATTTTGTCTGACCAAAAAATAAAAAAAAAATTATGGTTGCCTGTAAAGTCGGTTTTACGGGCGAAGATTTTACGTGACAACGTCTTTTTCTCGGTAGAATATTTATTGATATGAATATTATTAAATTGCACAATAGGAACAAGGAATTGAATGAAAATAAGAATTGCACAAATTTTAACTATAGAAATATATTTTGTTTACTAAAACATTGTACATAATTTGAAATTAATTAAAATTTGTTATTGTAAATGGTAAAGTTGAATAAAACATTTACTAAAATTGGAATTTGAAATTCTTGCTAAACACAGTTAAATTCTATCTCCGCGCGTGGTGATTGGTCGGTTTAGTTCGTTTGTTTGGTCGCACTGTTATGACAGGTTAGAGGTTATAATTTGTTATTTTAAATGTTTGACTAGCAATACGCGCTGTTTCTTCTCAATCGACTGAATTACGATTGATTGCAGAGTGATTTAAACTAATAATTTACTTAACACTATCAACATTTGTCAATAGTATGACATAACCTATAAACTCAGTTTCTCAACTTTTGTGTCAATCTAACAATTAATCAATCAATCATAGTTTATGATAATGAAATATCAGTGTACAATTATTTACCTTTATTGTTGTAGTTGTTGTAAATGACGAATCTAAGCACTCCACATTTTCACGAATAAACATAGTTATCTGCTTTATCCCGTGCGGATCCCGTGCGGCGGACCCACTGGACGGGCATCGTAACGTTACCGGGCATTACACTTTTTCATGAGTGACTCCGAGCCGCAACCTAATTTAAGACGTTGTCACGTCAAAAATCCTCGCTTACTACTTTTTTCCTGTCATTGTAAACGCTATGTAAAATGTAAACAATAATCAAAATTATTTCGAAATTTTTTTAATATTTAAAAATGTAACCAATAGATTGCCAATATTAAGAGCTTTAATTTGACGCATCTTACAGAATTGTATGACATTGGCTTCACTTTTAAATCGCGAGAGGAAGCCGTAAAGGTCACTGATTTTCGCAGTCTGTTTTCATACTCCGCCGGGACAGTTTTAACACAGCGAGACTGACTTTTTCATGCAGGTTAGTAGTCCGCGGCCAAGTCTACGGTTAAAAAACACAGCGAGACTGACTTTTTCATGCAGGTTAGTATCATTAGCATGTCGGTGACGCGAACCGAGGATTTTACCCTCTACCAAAACGCTCAACGCGCCTAAAGAAGTTTTCACTTCAAAAAAGATTGTTAATTTGAAGAAACATCTATTAACATAACATAAACTTTGCTAAAGTAAGTTTACAAGGACTTGTCAACCAATGTCGAAAGATTGCTTGATTCTGTTGAGAATGTTAAATAGGATGAGACCTCAGAAGGAATGTACAATGTATTGAAACTAATTTTTGATGGCTTGGGCCACTTGATGTGTAATAAAAACTTAACCTAAAGGAAGGCCACTAATTTGGCTTTGTTCTCATTGTGTGCATTCTTCCCCTTAAATTGAAAATAAACAGTAATGATAAAGTAATTGGCAAAATGTTAGGTCATCATATACAAGGTGTTGTAGACAATTAAAAACTTTATTTCAAAACGAATCATCCAATCTTGTAGTAAATGAAGTAAATTATATAGAGAATGTAATAGTACAGCTAACATCGACCTTAGCAAACTTTGATGGTACAAAAGTACACACTAAGTCCACTTTTAAATTGTAAAAATGTAACTGTAAAAAAAAAAACAATAGTCTTACAAAGAATTATTGCTAACAAGAAAAGTTATAAAAATCAATCTTACAAGTCTCTATTAATTGTTATTTCTTTTCTCCTAACCAAATCTCTAAGAACTTGTGTAGTGCCCACAATTAAATTACATACTTATTTTGCAATCTTATGGATCTCTTATTCACCCATTTGTATGCATCATGACAACAGTTGGTGAATTAATCATCAGCTCATACCTGGCCATTTGTTGCTTACTTTCCTGCCTATATGTTATGTATTTATCGGCTAAAAACTTCTTACTTTATAAATGGTATATTATAGTATTGTACTTTCATATTTGTCTTATTAGTGGCTAATTAAGTGGAAAAATAGAAACAATATGACATTTAAGATTGAAACCAACTTCATGAAAATTTACATAAAAAGAAAAGCACATACAAAATAGCATAAAAATGACATAATACCCATGTTTGTTAATTAGTAAAACTTCCCTTCTCTTTCATCAATCATCTGATCTGAGTTATTTTTATAGGTCATATAAATAAAGTGATTCAATATTGTTAAAACAACACAAAATATTTTGAACAAGCTATATAAGCTTTTTACAAGTGAGGAGAAAGGAAAATGTAATATCTTTGTCTCAAGTTGTACTTGAATATTACTGGCAAACTTAGTTTGTGACTTGATAACAAGTGAATCATCAAACGGTGTACTACTATATGATACTACCATGATATCAACAACTTTACCAAGTCTGCCAGTGAGTTTCCAAGTTTTTCAACCCATCAGCAAAAGTAGGCTTTGTCAAACTCTGCAAAATAGTCTGTCATAGCGGTGGAAACTTCCTCATTCAATGAAAATTTCTTCCCACCAAGCCATATGTTATTGTCAAGGATTAATGATACTTAGATTGTACAATGTTATAAGTAATGATAAAAAAAACTAAAAACACAAGTAATTTACCCTTGTGATTTCAAGATTTTAGTGAAATACTTGTACATTTTCTTACCTTGAGAAACATTCACAACCTTGAACACTGACTTTTGTTGTCCAGTTCGGCTCTATAATCAGAATATAGAAGTTAATATGGGTATGTATATTAAATATTGGTGTTTGTGAACTTCTTGGACTATTTGTGTTTGTTGAATAATTATTTAACTAAGCTCAGGGGATCTGAACAATTGTTTGAATAAAAAACTTTTGGCGAAATATTCCATTGCAAAATCATTCTTAAGTAATTATTAATAATAATTGCTAAAGTAACCTGTCAATTATGGACCATCTTTTTGCTGCGAGTTCCAAAATCGTGTTTTTAAGACATTAGAAAATGTTTAATTTGTCTGATTTGTACTATGTTTCGTTATGTAAAAACTATCCATATTAGAGGTTTGTCCAATACTAGTTCAGTTTTGAGCTTCGATCTAACTACTACATTTTGTACAATAAACAATATTTAAGTGATCAACAAATATTCACAAATAATATGCAAAGGTAATAGTTTGAGGGTAACATGCTCCTAATTTTTAAGTTATTATAATGGAAAGAAATTTGGTGGATAGTAACAATTAGATTAGTAATTGGTGAAACAGTTTAGATTTCTCATTCCATTCATTATGAAATAAACATACCAAGGTTTTGACAAGTCCAAAAATTTACACATTTGAACAGAATAAGAAAAAGATGTTTTTTTTCTATTATTTGTATATAATAAATTTTTCATACCAAATATTTCTTATATTTTAAAAGAGCTAAACTTGGAATTTTAGTTTTAAAACTAATACATTTTTTTAAATAAAACTTTTTTATTCTATACATAAGAAGTGTGCTGAAACGGTTGCAAAATATTATAATTATGATATAATATGAGAGAATAAATCCTTGTAAATAAAGCAGTATGCAATATGATGCCTATATACATATAATGCATTAGCAACCTTAGTTTAACAACTTATTAATTTTGTTCACTAATACAGCATTGGGCATCTTGAGTCTTACTTTATAATTGAAAGAATGTACACACTTTCCTTCATGAACATAGCTCTTTAACAATTCAACAATATAGCTGCCACCATGTTTTGTTGTTGTAACCTCAAGCTACTATTGAAAATAATCTATTCAACTACAAGATTCAAAACTTTTATTCAACAGAACATTAACATAACAAGTCTAGTAAATAGTTTTGACATCTGCCATCAACGAACAGCTGTTCTTTTAAATAAAATTACTCATAGATAACCCGCTTGCAAAGAAACCTCTGTAGAAGCAAATATCTAAGCAGCCACACGCAGGAGGGCTTCTTTCCAGTGGTGGGGAGTGGGACAAGCATCTCCTCGCGTCTGTTACATCAGCTGTATGGATCATGTCTCGCTCACGCCATTTTATTTACACTGCAGCTACTTACCTATTCTAAAGTATATTATACTTTTGTGTGTAGGCCTATACAAGAATAAAATATTAATAGAACAGACTAATATAGCCATAGATGTATCAAGGGAGCTTGTGTTTTTTGTGAGGTTAGCATAGGTTTTGTGTTTGATGTCCATTTTAATGGGAATCAAAGAAATGAAAGTTTTAATTTACACGTTGATGGTAGATGAAGAAACTAAAGAAAAGAATCAGGGTATATTTGATGGATGCTTCCTCTCTTGTGATGATCTGCAAGTAAGATTCATAATCCTGATAGTCTTAATCCAAGAATATAGTTAAAAAGATCAATGCAATTTGTGTTTAAGCAGTTGTGAAGCTTTGGTCGTGATAATGAATAAAAACTTTAGATGAAACTCATTCAATTATTGTAATATTATTGCTTGTTGTAATTAAATTTATTATAGGAAGTTATTACTCACAGCTATAGGTAACTTGGGAATACCCTCATTTGCCATGATGACAGGTCCTGGAGTCTTCTGGATGATGACACAAGATTTGGGCTGCGGTGGTGGCACTTTCTTTATGTTGATTCGTAATGACTTCCCTTCTGTAAGAACCAACAGAATGAATCAGCCAACTTCATAAAACCACTGATTTACTCGACTGATACTGAAATTTAAGCTACTTCCAAAAGGATACAAAGTCAAAATATAATTTGGAATGAGGGTGACTGTTGCACTTAAACCACTTGAAAGATTAAAACACTGCCCACTTTTTTATGTGTATAAGCATTTTTTGATGGGCTAAATATATACTTAAATTGTTATAACAACAAATCTGAAGATATTTTAAAACTAATGTGAAAAGTAAGAGAGTAAATATTATAAAAATGTAACAGCAATTTCTTGTTTATTTCTATTCCATTTGTAACTAAAAAATTATGTTGAGTAAGATACCACAAACCGGGTTTTTGTGTACATTTATGAGGTAACGTTTCACAATACCGAATTAGTACTTTCTGTAGTTCTGTTTACTGATGCTACTGATTCAACCTTCAAACACATCTTTTCTTGTAAATGATCACTGTTTCTGGTAGTGAATGAGATGAAAAATCATAATTCTTTTAACGTGTACAAATGTAACATAATTAAGATCAAAAGGGATCTCAAGCTGCTTTTATTTTATAAAATACGACAATGTGACAACATTTGTGTAGTTTTCTACAACACTCAATTCTTAGATTGCGTACATTTAATTATACTTAGTGACCACTAATAATACTAGGGCAAACTAGGTTCAATTTTTTTAAAGACAGCATGTAACATTTACAGATATTTCAATATATGTTAATAACTAAATACAATCATGGTTTTTGATAGTTTAAAGGCATGGTAAAAAACATTATCATGATAATACCTGTAGGACTTGTGTAGGACTCATATGTTATATTCACTATTTTTAAAATCTCATCAATAGTATCATGGATACTTGTGAATTTCTGATGCTTGGTTATTAAATTTTTGTAATAGTTTTTAGTGCACATTTTCTCAAAGGAAAATTAGTTTTAGAATTTCAAGAGAAGATTTTATGATTAGTTGATAGCTTTTCTTAAGTTTTTGATTGGTTATGGAAATAATCGTCACGTAGTACTTTAAAAACTTTTCTATCTTATAAAGACGCCAATTTCAGATTTATAGGCTTGTATCAAAATTGTATCAGTTTTTGAGAATGAAACTGATACAATTTCACTGCAATTAGTCATGTTAAAAAACCATTGCATTACAAAGTAGTACAATTAAAATTACCTGAGAGTTGCTTTGAAAGTTGACTAGCATTGATGATGGTAACAGGTCTGGAGTTATATTTGATAACTGGTGATGAGGGTGTAGACTCCACAGACTGAATTGGTGTCTGGGGATTAAATACTGCTGACTTGACTGTTGGGGAGGGGGTGGATAGAGCTATCTTGATATTAGGACAGGAATATATCACTGGTGTAGGGAGGGTAGCAGCTGGGTTACTTGTTTTGGAGCTAGAGGATACAGCTATCTTGAGAGGAGAAGGACAAGGATATATCACTGGTGCAGGGAGGGCAGATACTGCTGATCTGCCTGTTGTTCCAGTGTTGTTCACAGCAGTGATTGTCCATTCTGGAAGGGGCCGATTGGTGGGTGAACTCATTGTCTGTGATGTACTGGTCACTGTTCACAACATAAGTACAATAAGTAAAAGGAAATGTTGATTAATGTATATATTCATATGTCTTCTAAAAATCAGGTCCCGAGTTGTGTATAGATTGAAATTCAAATGAGTTCCAAATCAGGTTCTTGTTAGCAAATATTATTGTTTAATATTGACTGGAAATATAAAATTAAAAAGGTAATAGATATTCATGTAGATATAGTTTTTAATTATCACTTTTCTAAAAATCTTGTGGAAGGAATAGTTAATAAGTATATTAGGAAATAACATGAGGTGTGTTCAAAAATTAACGGGAATTTTCAAATTTTGCAGGTTTGAAGAGTCTGGTTGTCAAGATTTTTGTATTATGTTGGTACTCATGCTCCTGAAGTATGATAAAAGTTACAGCTGTATTCGTTGTTTACTTTTTCTAGTCCTAGATGCTAAGGTTAATGTGTTTTATGAACTCAGCAATTTTCTTTTGTTAAAAAAGATGGATCAAAGAATTTGTGACAAATGAAATAATGTGTAACAAAGTGTGGGATATGTTAACAAAGGCGTATGGTTGAAACCGCTATGAGTAAAACAAGACTTTATGAGTGGTATAAACATTTCAAAGACGGCTGTGAAGACATTGAAGATGATGAACACTCTGAACACGCCTGCACATTAACAATCCATGAAAAAAGTGGAAGAAATGGTTATGAACGATCAATTGCCATATTATGATCAGAGAAGTCGCTGATGATGTTAGTACATCAATTTTCTCATGCCATATGAATTGGGTATAAAACAAGTGGCAGCAAAATTTGTTCTAAAATGGTTAATTTGCTAACAAAAACATTCCGCAACTTGATGCGTGAGCCCAACTACCTTTACGAGAGGCTCTCTCTTCCCGTGATGAGGTGTCTCAGCGCAGGTCTCGCTATGGTGGGAGTGCTTCACTTTTCTAAGGTAAGCTTAGAATTGGGCAGTAAGAGTTTTTCATACTTCGACCCCAAACTTTACAACAAGCTCTCTGATGACCTCAAAACATTGTTATACAATACCTTTAAAGTTAAGATTTAAAAAATGTTAATGTATTAAATTCCCAATTATTTAAATATACTTTAGTGTTAAGAATTTGTATTTTGCAATAGTTGTTCTAAAAAATTGATTTATCAGAGAAACGCTAGAAAATAAAGCATTTTGATTTGATTTAAAAGTGCATCACTGAAAGAGCTAAAGGCTATCCCAAAGATCAAGTTTGGGAAGTGTTTCAAGGATTGGAAGAAGAGCTGGCACAAGTGCATAATATGTTATGGGGACTACTTTTAGAGTGGCAACAGTAATGTAAACAAATAAGTTGTTTTCAAAAAATGAAAATTCCTGTTACTTTTTGAAAATTCCTCATATATCCGTATGTTGTCAATGAATCACCATCCTGCTCTACATAAAACTTATGTGAATATTTAAACAACCAAGCTGGCGGCTTGCTCTTGTGCAAACTTTCCTCTCATGAGTATTGCATGAGCAGGTGGGAAAGTAGAGAGAAAAAATTAGCTAAAAGGTCAGTATGTTCTTAGGATGGGGAGCTCACTTGGCAACTGCATCTTAATAGTGTGGTGTACTTTAGCCTTCCTGAAACTCACATATCGTACACTGCAACAAGGCCTTTCTCAACCTTGACATTTTAGTGGAAGAAACAGTACAAGCTCTGTTTTATTTTTGAATGTATAATTTAAAAACTCTAAATATAAATCTAAAAAACCCACATCAGCATACATAAAACACAAGAACAATATTGCAGAACACTACAAATTAAAACTATATGAAACAAATTCATATTACATCGGCCAAAACATTAAAAAAAAAATCATATCATACCCAATATTAGAGAACTATAAAGCACTACAAAATTTAAAACACGTCTATTGCATGGAGCTCACAAGTGGAATAGTGGGAGGAATGCGTTTTCCGCCTGTCAGGGGTCCCTGTCAATTATTTTTCACGCAGTTTCTAAAAATATTGCACATGCTAGTCTGTGAATATTTTACTTAATTTTTTGAATAAAATAACATTATATATTTAATTTGTAATTACAATAAATTGTTGTCAGAACACAAAAGACAATGGGGTAGGCAGGCACTACAGTAGAGGGTTGAGGAAAGAATTACTCTGAATGGTTAGTTTGAGGAATTCGCTTGAATCTACCTTGCTCTCCCGTACACTTCGCTACACCACACGTGAGCTCCCTACAGTAAAGACACCTTCTACAACTATGTCCATTACCTCAGAAGACTTAAAAAATACTTCATAGGTCTCTAGCACACATTAACACATTCGCTGCGGTTTACATGTCGTCGTGTATAAGCAATGTTTGTCAAATAGCGAGTTATATTGCTTCTCTACTGAAAGCTATTTTTTTACCACTTCCCCTGCTCTTGCCTGTGTATGTTTGTCAGTTATGTTCAACCAATGAGAATTGATTAATATAAATTCTTTATACCGATTACTCTCTTTAACAAAATCTGGTCTATACATTGAGGAGACTAGCCATTTTTCAATTTTGTCATGTATATAGTTTTCTTTAACTTTAAAATAAACATTATTAAATAAGTTTAATTTTAGTACATTCAATTTTCTTTAGTTAATTAATTTATTTATTTAAACTTATTTAGAACTGTTACAAACTATGACAGAGAGGATAATACAATTTTCAATTGTAATTCAAGCTAGCAAAATTACAATTTTTGACACTGTCTATTTTGGTTGTTTTAAGCATAACATGATGACATGAATTTTCTGACTAAAAACAAATTTTTGTCATTTTCTTCAAGATATTCTGGTGAAATAGTCTTTTTGAAAGTTGGGTTTACCTATATATGCATGAAAAGAGTTGTAACTTCTTCGGCCTGGTTAACACAACTTGTAAAATGCCAAATTATTTTAAAAACCTCCTCCGTGACACCACGGTTATTATTAGTAATAAATGGAGCCTTTTCTTCACTGATAATAATTTCTTAACTATTAGAGGTAAGAACCATATTACCATTGTAGAGGTGGCCTCTCAGTTACCATTATTGGTTCTCAAAGACAATATTATTGAAGGAAATTTGCTTCCAAATATTGCGCATTGAGGCATGTAAAGGCATATTTGAGATTTATCCAGTTGATCAGAGCTGTTTTACAAAATCACTTATCTAATAATTAGAAGCAGAATGTTGTATTGCTTCAATCAATGATATCTTGAATGACCAAAAGAAGTACAGATACTATAGAAGTACTTTAGCGTCAGCATGAAATTCCATAGAAAGGCTGCACAGTTATCAAGCCAGTCTATACAATGATTCAGAACCATGGGCTGGAGTTTCGTCATTACCATTTTTAGATCGCTCAGATTACTTACTACACTTCTACATGCTACCTTTACAGTACTCATGTGCAACCCTTAAAAATCTGAGTTATTCAAGAACTGCATGTTAATCTCACACACAATACGGTTGGATCTTGGTTAAACATGCCATAGCCCAACTTATTACTGAAATTAAATAACAAACAAGAGAAAAAAAACATATAGCCTGCTGATTCAACATTAAATACAAATTACAAAGTAAAAAAGTTACTACTTTGCAAGAAAATAAAATTTAATTATGTCAAAAATATTAAAATAAATATATTAACCTGTGATGTTTGGTTGATATTGAGTCAGTGCAGGCAATTCATATGGCAACAGTTGTTGGACAGACGGTTTGGGAGCGACAGGGGGCCTTGACAGAATGTTGGGCCAGAAAGAATGACCAGCTGGGATATGACTAGCAGTCTTTCTATTGATGGATGCAGTTTGGTAAACTGGCTTTGAGGTAGTAGCTCTGGTTATCACAGATGGTTTACAACTGTAAGGTAATATAGATGGTGAAATCTGTGACTGTTGTGAATGCCTCTGTTCCTCTGGTCTTGGAGGGGGGAATTGTGATGACAATTGGGTTTGGAGCAGAGACTTGCCACACCGCTGGAGTCTCTGGCGGTTTTGCAGAGGTGATCTGAGCTTCTAACGGGATACGAGAGTGGTGGGGTGGTGTGTGGTATGCTCTAATGGGGGACATCAGTGACCGAGAGGGTGCAGGAGTTGTTAATGATTTAATTGGAGGGTAAAGAGAATTTCTCAAAGGGAAATGTCGGCCACAGTGGTGGAGCATATGGGTGATGTGAAGTTGCAACAGTAGAGAAGGAACACTGCTGAGAGATCGGTGGAGATAATATAGGCAGTTCCTCCACGGGAGGGGGAATGAACTGAACTTGTACCTGCATTTGTATCTGCAGTATATAATGAGAGACACAAGATATTTTGGGCCAGGATATATCCAGGTAGTCAATGGATGAAGAAATAAGTTGCATCCTCCCCACTCGAGCCGGCTTTTCCACTTCCAGAAACCACAAGTCCTTGCAGCACACCTATCACAAAAAAAAAAATTACAATTGAACCCACAACATAGTTGCATGTATTCAAATTCTAACTGTATAAGACGAAAATAATAAAGCTATGAAGTACACGCACTAGGGACATAAGTTTGTGATTATATGAATTTAACTCTTTTTGTATTTAATATAATTTTACATTAGATAGTATTTATTGTAAAATTATAATCCTTAGAAAGAATTATAGTTGTAGTAGAATGGTAATTGGGGGTATTTGGTGTTTAAATTTGATATGTATCACTCAACCTTACAGGTAATGTTGTAGAGTTATTATTTTAGTATTACTAGCAATTTTTTTACTTTATATAAAGTAATTTTATATTAAATCTTTGCTACTCTTGTGAAATTTAAATATAATTAGCTCAATGGAATTTTTAACAAAACAAGTAATGAATATGATAAATATTTAAAATACTCGAAAAGGAATTTAATGTACAGAAAGTTCACTTTGTCCAAACGCTAATTCTTGTAAATTAAGGGTATATTACTGGTGAAATTCATATGAAACTGGTCAAATACAACCTAAAATCAATTGCAAACACCGTCTTCACAGTGATAGAGAGGTTGGGATGCTAAACATGCCTGTACTTTGGTATTTTATTCTATTGGTAAAAGATCTACCTGTTTCAAAATGTTATTTAGTTCATCAGAGGCTCTTCTTTTAACTTTGCTGATAAAAATTAGAAAAGTACTGAGTAGATTTCATGCTTGATACTTTTCTTTTTCCACATTAAAATTTTCTGTCATTACTGTTCTACTGAAAGTATATATTAACTTTTTTAATACATAACTGTTGTTTATTTACTTTTATGATACAGTAACATATTAGCTTAAACAACAAAATTAAGGCAATATAGATGAACTGTGACGTGAGAAGTAGCGATTAGTTTCATGAAATCATTTCCTACAATGCCCATTGATGAGAAATATGATTGAAACTGTTTCAGTCTTGTGATTGATTTCATTCAATATAGAGGTTACCACTTGAACCAATGACCAATGAGCTTTAATTAAGTTTGTTTTACCAATATCCAGTATTAGGAGCCTTGTTACTGCACATAATTTATTTCACGTTATGAGTCTATTACGTACAAGTGAAGTAAATGCAAAACATTAATCTACTCAAATTCATTTATTTGCATACTTCTCTAGTATTCTTACTAGAACACTCTGAAATAAATTAGCCAAGAAATAGTATTTACATTTTCTTACGTTGTATTTTTTTAGTTCTGATTGTCTTGGTTGCAACTAGATATGCTATTATTAAAACCACTTTTACACCATTTACACATTTTGTACCAGGCAAAAACAAAAAATTTTGTACCAGTATTTTCTTAAAAAAAGTTCTTTTGTTTTTAGAGACAGAGATTTCTTATCTTCTACACCTTTAATGATCTATCACTACATGTAGAACACTCTTTTGTTGATTGTTTTACGTTTTGTATTGTAAAATGAGGTTTAGCTGACTCCATATTTGCAGAGTAAACGGATAGTACAAGCCAACATTGGTACTTTTCAATTACAAATAAATCACAAACAGTGTATGTAAAATTGTAGTTTTAAAATGCAAGCAAAGTGAATGACCATATATTACAATATTTATCAACAACGTAGAAGTTTGTTAATAATAATATAGATAGTGAAATAGTCCCATTGGAAAACGTCCAACCAGGGATAGTAGTGAGAATTTTGTAATGTCGGCAGATCTCCAACAATGAAAAGGGAAAAGTTAATGTACTGGAAACATTGCCACATCAACTGATATTACCAGTTGACCACCTAATTCAGTTCTACAAGTTTGTATACAAACAATCCTTACAGTGAAACTCAAAAATAAAAAATTTAATTTTGTATTGTACTTTAACCCTTCCACAAAGGTCATATTTTGTACTGGTATTTCCGGACATCTGACAGAAAACATGCATTTAAAAAAATTGGTTTTTGGTACATTCAAAACGTTTTCATTTAAAAATAAATATAATTAGGTAGAAGAAAAATCAAATTATTTATGTTGTTTTCCATTTGAATCTTTTCACAATTCTCTTAGCAAATTCTCATTGTAAGCTAACTGAGTATTATTGCACTGTTTAAATAGTTATGTTTAAATTATTATTGACGAGTTTGTAATTTGCGTTGTAAATTCCCTTTACTTTTTGAGTAAATGATATAGAAAATACAGGGTGAGTGTTTACATGTTTGTCCTCCTTTCTACATTTATCTCTATGTATTAATACTAAACTATTGCTGGCCATTGTTTGGCATTAATTAATTTTTGTTAAAAGTGACCCAAATTTGGTGTAATACATGATTTTTTATTACATTTTTTAGCTGAATAACTTCCCCCAACATAACAATTTGTTTATCCTTTTTCATTCTATAGATATGAAATTTATAAAATAATTAAAAAATAACTTTGCATTTTTTGAAAGTTTTGAAACAAAGTATTATATATTTCAAGGACCTATTTATTGAGACAGCTTAATTTTTTTATTTTATAATAGTTACGCTCAAAACTATTAGAAAACAATGTTCAAAGTACAATGATGTAACAGTGTTGTAATTAAAGATGCGCAAAAGTTACATGATTATCCCAAAGCACTTTTACATTTTAATAAAAAAGAACTTTTGTCAACTTCAAATGGATCATCACCTCCCTACTCTTTCAAGACTTATCATTAATACATGAAAATGCAAATGCATAGATAATGGAAGACTTTTAATATTAACACCATAATTAGTAAATTACTTTTTATGTTGTCTCTTTGTGGGAATTGTTGACACTATTCACCTGTTACTGTAAAGAAAATTAATAAACACATTTTGAATTGAACTTTACTGAATATTTTGATTCTAAGAATGGGACTGACCTTTCTGAACTGGAGGGAAGAAGAATAAAGAACAAAAACAAATTAAATTCAAGTCTTTGAAAGTAAACAAATTATTTGGTTAAAGGCAAAAATTGGGTACATAATAATACATTCTTCCACTGAAATAGAGCACTGTATATAAACGCACTATATGTGAATAGCGAGTCTGACATACTATGGTGCATAATTTGGATGATAAGTGGTAAAGCGTTGCTTGACAATTATGATGAGGTTTATATATCTGTTATTAAGCAGAACAAAATTTGGAATGTGATGACAGAGCAATTCCCAAACCTTTATTACAGGTACAATGCATTTTTTTTTGCAGGTATCCTGTTGGTAATATGATGTTTTGTTTGCTTTCAGACATCAAAGGCTTTTGATATCCTGTTATGCCATCACTTTCTTTAGCTTCCCCCTAGTGCCGCACTCTGACATAATTTGATAAAACTATTTGAATTAGAAAGAGTACAACATTTTACAGAACGTTGTTTTTTGTGGTAAAGTGTTTTTTCTAGCTAAGTAATTGAGATAGAAAGATTAGACAATATGAATGCAATATGTCGGGCCACTTTACCCAACAGGTTTTTTATATAACCATATAAACTGGGTTTAAAGGAGATGATGCCAAATAGTGCTGACCAGTTGC
>NW_025779920.1:0-62398 GCF_021130785.1 Homalodisca vitripennis
ACTGAATAGTAATTTCCTAGTTGGCATGGAAGGTCATTTGTGAGCAGAAGGAACAATACTGGGCCAAGAACTGATCCTTGCGGAACTTCTCTTCTTAGAGGAACTCTTTCAGTGGTAGTCTGTATTTTGATCCATTTTGAGTATCTATTATTTCTACAAGCTGTTGTCTGTTTTTTAAGTAGCTACAGAACCATTGTGCTGTTTTCCCCTTAATGCCTAATGCTTGTAGCTTTTGGAGAAGCTGGTTGTGGTTAAGGCAGTCAAATGCCTTAACTGAAGTCAAGAAATAGACTGGTGACTAGGCAGCCTTTTTCTAGTTGGTCGATGATGTGTTTCAGTCAGCTGTATTAGGGCAGTTTGTAGTAGATCTGCCTTTGAGAAAGCTGTGTTGTTGGTTTGTTATCAGTTCATTTTGTTTCAGGTGACAAATGAGTCTTTGAAAAACAATTTTTTCAAAAAATTTTGAAAATGTGGATATTAGGGAAATTGGTCTGTAGCTGTTTGTGTCTGTGTTAGGACATTTCTTGTATTTTGGGTTTACTTTTCCTGTTTTTTAGGCTGTGATGGGAAAATACCTTTTTAAAGAGTCTATAAATTTCTGTATTTTTCGGCTTCTGTACCTTGAAAGTGCAGCTCCTGTTGGAATTTCACAAAACAGGAAAATGCAGCTCCTGTTCTGTGACATTCAACAGCGTTTTTCAGCTGCAGCAGCAAAAAGAATTTTGGAAGTGGTTGGCTATTTCTTGGGCGCCTTCTAATGTTTCCTGTTCTACATGGAGCTTCCATTGGTTTTCGCTCTGGTTTATCCTTCCTTTCATTGTTTATAATATTCCATAATGTCTTTGACTTATTGTCGGAGTCACCAATTAGGTCTGAGGTTTATTTTTTTCCTCTTAACTTATCATCATTTCACTTTATTTATTATTCTCGGCCACCTCTTAATGTATCCGAAATTGGTTGTCATTACAATCAAACACCATTTTGCGCTGCACACTGGCGCGTACAACGGCTTTTTCTATGTGGGGAGGATGATAGTGCAATTCGAGATCTGCACAAAAACTCTGTTCATATGTTGAATTGCTGCTATTGCAACATATCATGTTGCATCTGAACATTGTTTATAGCAACTGAATCAATTTTGTTTTCTTTAATCATGATTTTTTTTCACTGATGGCGAATTGTATTTTTTGTTTTCTTATACATATTTATATGAATAATATATTTTTAAAAGTCTTAAACAACACTTTTAATTTTTTTTTTCTTTCTATAATTAATTCTGAAATTTTATTTCATATAAAACTAAGCAAATTAACATAAGTTTTTTAAACCTAATTGCAACGCTTGGAGGAAATAAATAAACCTTTATCCAGTTCTGTGACGTTTTAAAGGTCTCAGTATATAAAACAGTTTGGTGAAAATAAACGTGAAATGTCTTAAACTCTATTTACAGAGTGTGCTATATTTCTTAAAAAGGGTGTTTAAATCAAGTATTGTGTTATTCTTTCTATTTTGGAAGGTACCAATTCTTTCCAAGTTTATTATTACTGGGGTATTCTATTAGGAAATTTTGTGGTAGCGGCACGTAATTGGACTTTTACAAATTTGAAAAATATCATTAAGAATACAAAAATTCCTAAAACACTAAAGGTCTTTTTACAAGAAACAGTTTTCGTATTTAAAGTTTTTGTCTATATAAAGATTCAAAAATTGCAGCCTAAACACACAGAATAATTCAAATGTTGTCTGAATAATTGTAATAAAAAAAATAATACACAATCATTAATAAAGTACATTCATTGTAAGGGCCTGCATTTATGTGTTTCACAGATATTGTGTCCACTAAGTAGTCCCACGTTAACAGGCTAAACTGAGACAACAGAAAGTAAATATACTTCATTTAGAAACAGGTATGAAAAAGTTTCAGAGATCTACGGCAAGATTGCAGCACATGACAAGTAAAATAACAGAACTGCTGTGTTCGTAGCGCAACTGTTTCAGACAGTCCCTTGTACTCTTGGCGAGGGACATGCTAGCAACTTTTTGGACTTATAAAAATTAAATAATTTTACATTTAAACATACAATACATATTTACATTTTAAAATTGCTCAAAATATCACTTCTATCCCCTTTATTGTGCCATTTTGGTGCATTTTTTCAAATTTGAAAAATAATCTATCTTTATAAAATAATGACTTATTAGTTAAGTGAGATTAGGGGGTATAGAGAAAGAAGAAAATGTTTTAGTTACTTGGTATGGCCACAATATATTACCACACGGGTTCTCTCCAATTGACAAGCACATTGCGTTGCTTAGTAGTTTAGTATTATCTTTTTTATACATTCAATAAAATGAATTGATTGTTGGTAGTCGCTGATAGAGGTGAAGAACACGTCGGAGGTTCTGGAGGTGGTAGGCAAGATGACTCAGCTGGAGTCTCTAGAGCTGGGGGATATGATCAATGTGACAGAGACACATGTGATACAGGGCTTCTCACAGCTCACTAAGCTCAAACGGCTTCGTCTCGAAAAGGTATGAAATATAGCAGTTTTCTAAGCTATTTCAAACCAGCATCGTTACGCAAACGAGAGGTATTAATAGATGTTGGCATTAACCTTTTGACTAGTAATCCTGATTGTTAGGCAAAAGTGTAATTCTATAAGATTTCTCTTAATTAGTGATTAAATATTACAAAATTTCTTGTGAAATTTTTTTTAAGAGTTTGAATAATTTTTCAATAGCCAAAACTTAAGATGAAAAACGTAATTTTTATCAATAAAACTAATTTAAACAATTTATATGTTTGGATTTGTAAGTTGAATGTACTTTGCAGGGACAACAGGACTGCCCCACAAATGCCATCATACATACCATCAGCAAGTTACCATGTCTGAACCATCTGGAGTTGATCAACTTTGATATCAAGGAAGGTTTTGATGCATCCTTGAACAAATGTTCCAACATTAGTAAACTGCTCTTGGTCCCCACCTATACATCACAGGTAACAAATTACTATAACAGCCACATTAACCTTCACTGCAGACAGCAAGTGCTGCACAAGGGCGTCTGCCATAGACAATGTGTAGGCCACGGTGCTCGGCACCTAGCTTGCAAATGCGCATTAATCAATTTCCCCTCCAAGCGGCATAGTACAATCATTTTATGAAATCAAAATCCTTTACAAAACAAAATTTTAAGTATGTGTTAGGGAAACAGGATTTCCCTGGACGTTTGCCATCGTTCAGTGATACAAAACAGAAAGTAACGAAATATTATTGTTTTTTAAAATAGTATTTGACTTTTTGTTTGTTTATTCTATGACTGTAATACATGTAATGTCGTCCGTCTGGTTCCTCTATGGTCAGACTAAACACCGGTCGCTGCTTCTTCGGAGGCCACTATTTTTGGACAACTTTTCCTTATAGGGGACCAAAAACAAATTAGGGTAAAATTACGTACTAGTAACAGATAATGAAGTTTATTTTGGCCCCTGATAAGGAAACCTCATCCAAAATTAGTGGTCATCCAAAAAGTACCAAGACAGTTGTTAGGATGTGTTTACATTGTAAAATAGTGTTATTTATGCCGTATTTCCTATTTCTGTATTTTGTTTGATTTACGTGAAGAACAATGAGTGTTCAAACTGCCAGAAAATAAGGAAAGATGTACTGTTTGCAGCAAAAAAGAGCCTATAAAGTGGTGGCAAGATGAAAAAATCTAAAACAGCTTGCAAGAAGTGTGAAAGAGGGCTGCATGCAATGTGTTATCCATATAATGTATACTGCATTTAATGCAAATTCATTTTTTATTTTGTAAATTATTTGTTTTTTTTTTTTGTCAGTGCACTGAACTAAAAGTAGGCCTATCTGGAAAAACATATGCTTTAGTTCAAAATGAGTCCAATTTTATTCATCAATTGTGGGAAAACACGGTACTTTTATGTAAAATGTGTAAATATATTCCTAACTGAGAGTTTTCTTGAGCCATACTTTTTGTAGTTGTATATAGACATGTTCACTGTTAGAATACGTATGGATTTTTTTATCACTGGTCATGAGTGGTTTTTCGAAAATTTCAAATTTACAATACTTATTATAAGTATTAAAAATTCATACAAATATATTTTTTGCATACGACATATATTCTGGTACCCCCTTTTTATAATAGACAATAAAAAAAAAAAACAGGTAAAGGATATGATTTGTGTTCCTAAAATGTAGCTATTTTCCCAAAATTCTGCTAATCCCATCAAAATAGCCCGTTTTTCCTGGTTTACTTCTTGTAATATAGACTTGTCACCAAAGGGTTTACTACGTAATTATAATTACACACAGTACAATATTAGTATAGTAGGCATTAAATTATACTAGTTTAAAAGTATGAAATACAAATATAAAATAATTAAAATTTAAAAGATATAAAGGCGAAAAAGGCACATTACAGTATTTGACTTTAAATATGATAAATTCCAAATCAGTTTGTTACAAATGAATTATAATTACACTAAGTCAGTTATTATAGGCATAATAAGTAATGTTATATAGTAGAGCATTGATTATCCGAAAGTCGGTCATCCAAAACGTCGGTTAACCAAAAGTTTAATTCCGCTGAAATTGTTCGATTGGTTAGCCCTATCTGGCTTTGGTCGTACATTATGATTATATAGGCTCTTAATGTCACCAGATACTAGATGGCGCTGTGTGATCTTGTGCATGCCTACCACTTTTTCCTTCGCATTGTTGGTATCGGTTATTTTGTTGAAAATCATTGAAAAAGTTCATATTCATTGATAAATATATTGTATCAATAAAAATTGTGTGATATATCGGCAGTATGATTTAAAGGATCTATGTCATCTATATTACCATGTCACTGAACACGCAGCGCCACTCACAGATTAGTTGAAAACATTCATGAGTGGCCAGAGTGTGATGAGGTTGATCCTGGTTATGAACTCTTGATAGATGACGACGTAATAGCGCGGGTACAAGAGTCTAAAGATGACATTGATGAAGATGATGACAATGTCTCGGTTGAACAAAGTCCGACCAATGAAGAAGCCTTCCAGTGCTTTGAGACTGACATTGAATGGTTGGAACAGTAAGATGAAAGTGTAGCTGTACAGCTGCTGTCTTTAAGATGCCTGCGCTACCCTAATTAGCAAACCTCATAACTCCAAAAACCTAAACTTTTCAGGAGCTCTAAAAAAACATGTTTAAAATTAAGTTTATGCTTAACCAAATATTTTGTTTGAACTATTTATGTTCTAATATTACTTCTTAAATTGTAGAAAAATATATAAAGCTATATTGTAACAGAATAATTATTTTATTGGAGTTAAGAGTTTTTCTCAAATTATGTGTTGGAGATACGAGTTTTTCTCTTAAAAATAGTTAAGATCTAATCGATGTGGTAATAAGAAACTGTGTTGCTTTTGTAAATGATATTTTATTTACATATTTTAAAAGTAAGAAATATATTCCTAAAACTCTGACATTTTTATAACTTTAGCTTAACAATAAAACATTGAACTAGCTGTAGAATGTTTTATTTGTTCATAATAAAATAAACATGAAAAGATCTTTTAGTAACTATAAAAGGATACTGTTGGAATACTGTTGCTAAAAAGGGATGGCTCTTATTTTATTTTTTAAAGCTAAATATCTTAATAATAGGCCTACTGCTACAATACAAGTTATAAAAAACCTATCGATCCAGTCTTTACTTAAAGGGTATGTTATCATAAAACTCATGGTAGTCTCTTTCAAGAATTGATTTGAGATCTTGGAGGTGATCATATTTCCTTTGTTTTATCGATATTCTTTCCTTGTGCAGGCTTGGAAAATTTTCAACTGACATAGCTTCAATTTTCTTGTTTTTTTCGCTGGGGCAGAGGTTGCCAATCTTCTGAAAAATTCAATTTGAATTTTATTGTTCCATCAGGGACATACTGTAAGCCACGGATTTCATTAACACATGGGTCACCAACACCTTTGCCCGGTCTGATGCTTTTGAAAAATAAATTATTTTCAAAGTTCTTGAAATATTTATGGTCTAGATACTCAACTTTGTACTCCGATGGATCTTTCCTGGCTTGCCTACAAACATTTATGTAATCTGCTGGTACATTTATTTTCACGTTTTTTAACTTTCGCTCAATAATAGAGTGCATAGAATCTGCCTCCATCTGGGTATGACCCACTTCAAGATATTTTTGTTCCACAATAACATTATTTGTGCACGAAAAGTGCAACAAAGCATTTGATAGATTTGTGCATCTGTTCTGGTAGGAAACACCCATCACTGTACAGAATCAGTTTAGTCTTTCCTTCTGGTAAAGGAAGTTGCGAACACAAAAACTTGTAAACTACTGTAGCAAACTCATTCGAAGTCAGGCCACCCTCAGTTTCGTTCCAAAGGAAACAAAAAGCCTTCATGCGTGCCTAAGTTGTAGATTGCAAAAATTGTGTACGGAAAGTTTCATCTTATAATACAGCGCCGATGCATTAGATCTAGGAGACAACAACAAGGCCTGTAAATCCATAGTGAATGTTATGTAGTTTGTGTTTGCTTTGTCTGCTTCTTTCTCAAGTCTAGCTAAATCTTTTTTCGCAACATGTGCTTCATAGTCTTCCCTACTCAAATTTCCAGATTTAAATGACTCACACTTGTCGCAGGCATCTTTCTTTGGCTGAAACAAAGCTAAGTTATGATCATGAAACAACTGGTGGAACTTACACTGAGACAGAGATGGGACATTTTTCTGAGAACACCAGTCATTTTTATAAAATAAGTAAAGCTGTCTTTCAGATTTCCAGTTCGGTTCTAAATACATTTTACTCGTCCTTTTCCTACAATAATGGGACTCGACTTTAGGTAAACTACGAAAGAACTCCTCCAACCCCTCAATTTGAACAGACTTTCTTAGGTTTTGGCTCTATAAATGTCTCATCTATATTTTGACCAATGTCATCAACAGTTTCTTTATTTAAGTCACGATTATCTTCAGCTTGCCAATGAAAACGCCATCCATTCTCCAATCGACAGTGTATTTTGAAACATTGTTTTGCAAACTCTTACAACATTATTCTCAAAATTTTTCAAGTAATACTTGCAAGAATAAGTCCTCCGGCTTTTTGCATTATCTTTTCGTCCCCTGGCCCTAGCTGTTTCAGATTTTTTCTGTCAAAAAATTTACAAATAATTTTTTTCCCTGCCAATCAAGTTTCCAAAACTGTTCAAAATTTTGCACTCTCTCATTTTCAGTTAATGACGAACACTTCAGCAAACTATTCTCTTTTCTTTTACATTTACACCGTACTTTTATTACCCGGGCATTTTTTTTAATATTATACACATACTTTCCGTCATCATTCTTTTTCTTTCCACAGTATTCTTGCCCACTCTTCCTTGCCTCTTTCCATTCATTACTCTTCCATGTAGTGGTTGTTACTTGATGTCGTTTTTTTCGTTTACGGGTAGTTGTCACATTATTCATGTTGTCAATATGAAGATCAGCGAGCACATTGTCAACAGCTTCAGGTGAATCTTCTTGATCCGAAATGCTCAACTCTTCAGGGAGGTCTTCTTGCTCAGGAACGACATCAGGGTTCATAACTTGGCTTAAGTTACCTTCAGGAACTTCTTCTTGTTCAAGAACGTTGTAAAGGTTTCCATCTAGGATAAAGTTGTTTTCAGTGAGGTTTTCTTGCTCAGGAACGACATCAGGGTTCATAACTTGGCTTAAGTTACCTTCAGGAACTTCTTCTTGTTCAAGAACGTTGTTAAGGTTTCCATCTAGGATTAAGTTGTTTTCAGTGAGGTCTTCTTGCTCAGGACAAAATATATTTTCAGCAAAGGTCACGTCATTTATAGTTAGATATTCATCGTTCTCAAGAAAAATATCAACATTTTCAGTTAACACGTTCGCTACCGAGCGGCGCATATATGCGCCGGCCGGGTTATTACGAGAGACCGACGTCAGAAATACGATCTTTACACACAGACCAAGTTAATATTGGTGTGCCCTTCATCACAGACCGATGGTAAGATTTTGTTTAAATAGGTTATTATACTTTGTAATAACCCTAATTATATATATATTTGATGTATATTTCTGTTTTTGCGGTTTTTAGCATTATTTTATTACGGCGCATATATGAGCCGGTCGGTCTATAGCATCAAAATGGTATCATAGACCGAGTGTCCCAAATATGAGCCACTATTTATTTGTTGAAATACTTTAGATTCAAGGATAATTTTTAACAAAAAAACACACCTATTCCATGAACAAGTTTATTTTACATATTTTATAAGACATATAAATCAAACTTTTACATTACAAAGATTACAAATAAATTCAAACAAAAGTGTACTTGAGATAAATTGGATGTTTGGGCCTACTTCTCATGCCATAGATTGAAACAAGTTGGCATGCAAAAGGCCAAATGGTTTGTCTTTAGAGTCCTTGCAAATAGAGCAGGCATAAAAGGTTTGCTTCCTTGTATTGTGTGCTTCTCGGCAGACATGGCACCTCAGTCGCTTTTCCAGCTTGACAGGAGCATGAGTCGTCTGTGAAGAGCGGATGGGGCGAGGTTTCCGTGGAATGGGTTCTACATGAATGTATTGTTTTATAATAATGTCTCTGAAATTCAGATAGGTTGTCTTCGTTGTCAATTTGGAAAAAATAAATGTGCTGTTCCACAGTGATACATCTAGCAGGTGGAAAAATATTTTTATGTACCACCGAAGAGACTTTCTAGGAGTGGAATAATAAGAGATCATTTGATCACTGCGATCAATCCCACTCATACCCTTGTTGTAGCGAACAACCATGCTGGCTTTTGGATCACTTCTCCCCTTTTTGTTCTTGTTTCCTCCATCTCGGGGCCATTTGAAGTTGAAATAGTCAAAACATTTCTTTTATCTCGCCATTTCATGACGGTAACGTCACCTCTTTGACGGCTCACACACTCCCCCTTTTTCAGTTTTGTTTGCACCACAACTTGCGGATTCCCAACTCTATTTGACTGTAGAGTACCACACATGTTAGTCTGGTTGGTCATGAGGTACTCGGCCAGGTCCACGCTGTTGTAGAAATTGTCGAGAAAGATTATGTGGCCTTTGCCGAGGTAGTTCTGCATTAACTTTCTCACAACTTCAAAGGCGTGGCCCTTTTCTTTGTCAATAAGTGTCCCCTTTCCTAAGTAGATGATGATATTTAAAATGAATCCATCAGATGTTGTCAGTTCGTACAGTTTTATACCGTACTTGTGTGATTTGTTTTTTATATACTGCCGAAACGACAGTCGGCCTCTGAAGAGGACCATAGCCTCATCTAGAGAAAGTGACTTCCCAGGGCTGTAAACCCTAACAGAGTTTGCTAAGATATCATTGAGGACATTCTCAATTTTATGCATCCTATTGTCTGTGGAGTCTATGTTTGGATCATAAAAACACAAACATCTTAAAATACATTCAAAACGATTGCGGGACATGGTCCGGCCAAAGATAGGATGCTCATATAAGCCGTCCTTGGACCAATAGTGTTTTATAGATGGAAGGTTTACATTACCCATCAACATACACAAACCTAAAAAATTTTTTTCAATTCTTCAACAGAAACATTTTCCCAAAAGTTTAGATGAGCATGTTTGGAAAGAGGTGTCCCTCGCATGATTCCAGCTCTGGTGTTTGTCCATGTGACAATTTTTTCTAACAGGGCGGTGTCAAAAATATTGCCAAACACTTCAACTGGATCAGTTGTTTGTATATTCACTTTTTCTTCACCCACAAAATCATGAATTAGTGGGACTTTGTTCGTGTCAGTCCAACAACCATTAATACTGATATGATCATTGTGGACTTCATTGGCAACGAACTATACATTAACATCATCGGTAAAATTATTTTGATTCTGCACATATTCATGTGCCTCTACTTCAGTAACAACTTCATTGCGGTCTACTTCACTACTAGAATCATCACTACTGTTAGAGGTTGGAATGTACTCACTGTTACCATCTGATGAAAATAAAGAACTTATTTCAGTGTCACTGTCACTATCAATTAACTCACGGTCAATCTCACTGTTGGTACACACACGCCTTCGTTTTCTATTTGGCTCCATGTTCATAAAAAATCAGATAGAAGCTTATACAGTACGTAAACTTACTCACAGAACGTAACCTCATTCACTGAACATAACCTCAAAACTTAGTGAACCACGTGCTCTGCTGCAGTGGCGCGGTCGGACGAGCATTTCACAAACTAATACTGTTGAGACCAGTGAAATATATACCGTAAATACAGGTCATTGACTTTGACTTATCCAGAGACCAAACCGTCCCATATTTGCGCCAGACACCCCCAGAGACCGATACGAAAATATTAAACCGTTAAAATAGACCAGTGATTTGTCAGGATATTATTAGTAACAATAGAACACTGTCCCAAATATGCGCCGTCGGTCTGTATCAGCGGGCCCGAGCGGCTCATATGTGGGACGCTGGTCCAGGAGTAAAAACCGTACGGCGCATATATGGGACAGCTGGTCTATATATATGTTTTTTATTTAACATATCGGTAGCGAACGTGTTAAACTTAAGTTCTCTACAGGTATGCCTTCGTCTTGAGGAACAACAATAGAACCAGTTTCAGGTACTCTACAATCAATTTGTTGATAAGGAGTTTTGTCACTATTTACTTTTGCAGAGGAATCAATAGTATTTTCATCGACTTTGGATAGAGAACCGTCGACATTGACGACGAAGGTCTCTGGTTGATTGTCATTAGTGTTACGTAAAGCCAACTCCATAATTTTTTGCACCCTTGACATTCTGAAAAAATAACAACATGTGTTTTACATTGTTGTTAAAAACATGTGTTGTCGTATCTCCAAACAACATTTTTCGCTGTAGCGGCTGTTTTTATTACCGAGTAGCCCATAGGCCTACGCTTTATTAGAACGGTTCGATGTCTAATAAATGCTCTTAAGGAAAAATTTAGTTCTTTTTATAAGTAAGTAAGCATTATTAGGATTACAAGCAAAGATTTTAAAATCATGTTGATAGTTGTAACTTACTTACAGCTATCAAAACTCTTAACTCCAAAATGATCGAGCATAACCTCAAAATCTAAAAGCATGCAAACCTCTTAACTCCATACTTATAATAATAGATAATTTTAGGCTTTTATAAAATAAACGTTACACTTAAACTATTCTAAAAATATACATTAGCACTTACTTTTTAAATTTTTAAAGTCGTTTGTACGGGAAAGAAGGAAATTATCACTAAACAGTTACAATATCAACAACACTTCACAGCATGATGTCTTCATCTGTATAACAACAGTACTGCAGCTTGGAGTTACCAGGTTTGCCAACTACAAAAATGAAGTAATGGAGTTAAGAGGTTTGCTTTATATTAAATATAAAATCAACGGAATATTTTGGAGTTACGAGCTTTGCACAGTTAGAAGGAGGATTTTTTCTTGAAAACGGTGGTACCAATATCTCAATTTGACCAAAAATGGAGTTACGAGGTTTGCTAATTAGGGTAACGATATGAGACTTAAAACGGGTGTCAAAGATTAAGTAAACAAACATGTTCAACTTTTTCTTTTAGGTAAATTTTTTACTGTTTTATCATATGTATCTAATTTTGGATAGATTTTGTACTGTTTCTATTTTATCTTATTTTAAGTAAAGTATGTACTGTTTCTACGATATCTAAGCCACTGAGACAAAACTGAATTTTCTGTATGTGTAATCTCTACTTTATGTGTAACCTTCACATTACATTTTATACTTTCGTGTGATATTAAAAGGTGCTATTGTGTGTTCTAGTCCAAAAACATGTTTTATTCTGTCCCACACATTCCCCTACCCTCAACAAAAACTAGGTTTTTTTACAGTGATGTTTGATTATCCGAAAACCCCTCTGCACCAATTTTTACGGATAATCAACTCTCTACTGTACTAGTAAAACAATTATGAAATACTAATACAAGATAACAAGTTATATCAAGATAGTACTTCTCCATGGTTGCATAGTAAAATAAAAATACTTATCAAATATAACTTTATGAACTATACAGGATGTAACAAAATTCTCCAAAGAACCTTTAGGATATTTGTTTCATGGACCAAAAGGAGCCAAAAACTGTTGCCGGTTCTTGTGGCTCAACTCTCTCTGAATACAGGTGTTTTTCATTTCAGTTCTGATGTTATTACCTGTTAAAAAAAGGTGACTTAAACTTTGAATGGTTTATAATAAAAGTAGATAATAGAAGAATGTAGTCCTATATTGTGGAATTACGAGGGGTATTAGAAAAATAAGGTTCCCATGATTTTTTCAAATAGACAGCTCTATATTTCTACTTAGTGTTATACATCAATTTAAAACTTAAAAGTTAAGCTATTTTTTCCACATAATCACCGTTTCTGTCCAAACACTTTTGTAGACGATGCTCCAACTTTTCTATCCCCATGTTGTAGAATTCTGCCACCAATCCTTTGAGGAATTGAGTAACCTCTTCCTTGACTTCATCATCGGTACTGAAGCGTTGGCCACCCTATTGTTCCTTTAATTTTGGGAATAAGTGATAATCACTTGGGGCTAGGTCTGGGCTGTAGGAGGGATGGGGCACAACAGTCCAGCCAATATTTGTCAACAGTTCTTGAGTTTGAAGTGAGACATGAGGTCGAGCGTTGTCATGGAGAAGCCTCACACCACTGGACAATTTTCCTCTGCGGCGGTTCTGGATCGCGCGTCTCAGTTTTCTTACTGTGTCGCAATATCTGTCAGAGTTTACTGTGGTTCCTGTGAATGGTGATTCTCCGATCTTCAAGCAATATTGTCTCAACTTTTTGAACAACTCCATCTGAAACTGAAGGCCGTTCACTTCGGTTTTCATCGTGAATTTCCATGCGGCCTTCACTGAATTCTCTACACCATTTCCGAACGTGTTGAACAGATATGCAGTTTTCCCCATAAACTTCGATTAACTGACGATGAATTTCAACAGGTGAAATCTGTTTTGCATTTAAAAAACGTATCACAACACGAATTTCGCATCTGGCAGTAACAACGATAGTGAGCTCCATCTTCGAAAGCAGCTAGGCCGGCACTGTTGGACGTAGCGGGGCGAGAGTGGTATGGATATAGAGAGGGATAGCTGATGAGTAAGAAAGTGTTGCCAGATTTGTCCCAACATATCACATTCTGTCTCGGCGGCATAGGGAACCTTATTTTTCTAATACCCCTCGTAAGAAGTTAATATTTAACATTTGTTCGTAGAATGATTTTTTGGATATTTGGTAATAATTTTTTTTTATTCTGGGCTTTTCCCCAAGTTCGTGTAGCAATGCCTCAAGGACATCAGAGAACAGAAGCCCTTAAATTTGATTGGCTTCTGTAAAAGGCTCAGATTCTGAAGATACAAATATAAGTAATGGAGGTCCAAAGATCTTTTTAGAACTACGTGTGGAGACAACTGTCTTTCAGTCAGGGGAAGAAAAAATAGTTCTGAGTGCAGTAGCATCAAGTAAAACTGACTTGATCGAAATCTGGAACTCAAGATAGAATAAACTATAAATTATCTTGCCACTTTTCAGTCTCTTCTGCTTCGCCTTAAACTATGAAACAGCAAAGCATTATAAAAAATATAAATAGTTAAAAAAAATTATTGATGTTTCAGCAAGACCACTGCTGAATGAGGCAGGGAAGGGAAACTTGAATAGCAAAAGAACACTGAAACTTGCATTAACCGTCTAAAAGGGTCCCACGATTTCGCTACTACAGCCAACAGCAGCTTTTATCTGCGTTCTGTCGGTGTTTGAAACCACTGTAAATCATGCTAAGACCGATCGCCACGAGTTGCCGTGGTTGGGCTTGCGCAATTCTAGATCGTGTGAACTGCTCCTACGGGTCGATTAGTAGTAAGAAGTCTGATATGATACATGCAGCAAATTTTATCCCATTTTATGCTCATTATTTAATAAACTATGTTGGACGCTATCGCTCCTTGCTGCTTGTATCGTAGCCATGACCTAAAATCAATTCCTATTTATTAGATGTATCTGTCCATTTCTGCACAAATCGTTGACATCGATAGTAACAAAAGGAAAAGTTTAAAATAATTTCACTGCGTCTGAGAAATGAAACACACCTGTATTCAAGCCGAGTTGAGACACGAGACATAGAAACAGGCGCCATAGTGTTAAGTCCTAGGTCACTGTACGCGCTCGCAGCACATTTTGGTGCTAGATACTGAAATCAGTCAGTCTGAATAAAAAACACCAATGTGTTCTATTTTTATTTGTAATGTTTATAATGCTTCTGTTAAACTATCACCTGTTGTCTCAGTCAAGGGTATCAAACCAAGAAATATCCTTGAATTTCACTGAACTTTTTTTGGAGTTTGTGATTACACAAATCTTGCAATCACTATAATGTTTTCCACATAACTCACATCTGGATTGCATCAAGAATTATATAGTAATACTTTGCAACACAAGCAACTGTACCATTTCATTCTAGACACCTTTTCTCAAGTAATACCTGTGTCTCATTACCATGAATCTTCTGAAGATGTTCGTGCTTCGAAGAATAAATGATTTTGAGCTCTATATCAGAAATTCACACAAGAGCAATTAATATTTCCAATACTATTTTCCAATATTTTTCTTTCTGTTTAATAAGGTGAAAATTGTCATTAATAATGGTTTTATTTTTACTTATTCTGAGCTCTACACCCCTTCCACTCATGAAAGCAAGCTATGTGGTCTATCCAGTTTGTAGTTAAATTATTATTGTAGTCGATTATTATTTTTTATCGAGTTGGCTCCTTTACAGCCAATTTGATATAAAAAGGATAATAGAATAAATCTTTGGTACAATCTGTTGTAAAGTTTAATGTATATTCATGGCTTGTCTTATGGTCTGTACGAATATACTATGCTTATTTGGCAATCTTACACTACTGAAAAACAAGTAGGTATCAGTCTTACTAAGGGTGTTGATAACCCAAGTTTTTTAACTCAGTACTGCGTATTGGTAAATAAAATAAAAATACCACCTTGGTGCTTCTGAAGGCCCTGTTTCTTCCCGTTCCGCTCTGTTTTATTCTACAGTGTTTTTGGCTTAAATACACCTTTAAAACCAATCCTTTTTGCTTTGATATAAATTTTTCATTTTCTTGTACTGATAAGTGGATAATCTTTTTATATCAGCCATTAGTAATTATATTAAATTTCAGACACCATATTGTGTAGAAGAAGCTCATTACACATTTGTATTTTATTAAGAAAAACGTAATAACAAAATGGTAACAATTTACTGGCACAAACTTTCTCCCACCAAACATTAGGAGATATAAATCACCCCTTGGTATGACTGTAGTGTTATTGTACTATGCGAGTTATTATTTAAACATAAATATTACAATTTTTGTATCAATTTTATTTGTGTTTGTGTATGTTGAACAATTTTACTTGTTAGTAATGGAATTCTATTATTTTTTATTTAAAATCAAACAGTGCAAGACTGCTTATATTTAAGATTAAGTGGACTGGAAACTTTAGTTTATAATTAGTATTTTTAAGGATTGATTGTACCAGCCTCACAAATGTGTATCATGGCTAGTTATGTTCCAAGTTTGTATTACTTTATTGTACAGAAATTTGAGATTGAATATGCATTGTTGGATGAAACTTGTAATAAGTCAATTATTTGTTATTCAATTCCAACATTTAAACTCTTTTTTTGCCCATGTAACAATATCCTAAATTTTGTGTAGAGAGTTTTGTTACACCAAGTATAAAACAATGAATGAAGTCACATTTTAGAAGTAAATAACCTAGTACAACAGTCAATAATAGCATATATCAGTTTACAAACAAATTAAGAGCATAGTAACTGCGTGTGTGTCCGGTCTGACTAAACATACTAAAGCGTGAGTTGTTTCTGTCATGGGATGTTGTGATGAGTCATGCTGCACATTTTTTCACACCAAAACACCAAAGAAGTACTCTTACGCATTCTGGAGGGCTTTTGTAGAACTAACATTAATATAATGCATTGTTCTTAGATACCACACAATATTCTACTTGTTGGAACATTTAATGTTAGATTTAATCGGTGAGATATTCTACTTACAGCATTCGAATGGTTAAATATTGGACATCAATATTGATAGGAATAAAATGTTAAATTGTGAAGTGAGGCAATATTCAAAATAGCAAAAGAAAAGGGGTTTTCAAATTCCACTGTAACACGCTATTTAAATTTAAATTTCACATTTATTTATTCATTGTATAAAGTTATACATGGAATAGTGTCATATTGTACATGATTTATTACAAATAAATTTAGACTTAGGTGACTTAGTTAATGAACTAAAATAATTATTAAAAAATTAATACACTCTTAAGTCAATTAATTCTGAAACTCGTCTAACATCTAGCTTGCATTTCTTGTGTCTATGTTTATGCATCCACCCACTTGTTGTGTATATGTGAACGTTCACCACTCAGTGATAATTATTGTTTATTTCATAATTTATTTAACTGTATAAAATATAGCATCAATAAGAATAAATGTATGTTTTTATCTTAAAATGTTTTATCGTGGCTCAGGGTAAATTAGACACACTCTTTTAAGAAGAGGAATATCCTTCTAATTAGGTAAATATAAATCTGCTCTATCTATTCTATGTAAATTCTCATGTAAAAAGATGGCTTTTTGCTGTCATAAATAGTAACTTAGAATATAAGCTAAATAGTCTTGCTTTATGTTACCATAAAATACAAACTGTAAAGAAAATATTATTTACAAAACTTCGGTAATATGGTTATCATACACGTTTTTTAATACGGAAATTATCATAATAACATGTTTTTGTGATCGTAATGTGCATAGTGACAATCAGCTGTTGTCCATGAAAACATGAAGCAGACTTGTTGCAGTGGGCGATCAAAAATATAGAATATATGAAATGGGAGCAAAATATTGTTTTATAAAATATTTTGCTAGGGAGGGTACCACAACCTGCCTGAAAGGGTTTCTCTTGAGTCGTAGTCTAGGGAGACTGCCTTACACATAATTTGTAACAGTGAAATGTTTGCTCCGATTAGGTAGAGACACATGCATAGGGCATATCTAAAGCATAGATATTTTTCTTTGCAAATATAAATTTAGTATAACAAATTTTGTATTATGTATGGTTTTTAATTGAGCCTATACATGAAATTTTGTTCTATTTGGGAATAAAAATCTGTTTTTTAATTATAAAATTGGTTGAAATATCAAAATCAGAAAAGTAAATTTACTTCTTTTTGGTGCTGGTTCTTGGTGATGCAGTTTGAAATTACTCCCAGTATGGTTATCCTTTACAGGATTTTCATTCACGCCAAATTGTGGTAAAGATTTTAATAAATCAACCATTTCATTCCAAAGTTGATCATTTAAACAGTTTAAATCCAAATTATACATTTGGATTTATGATGATCCTTCGTACAGTGTAGTAATGGTGAATTGTTAGAATCACATATACAAATTAATTATACAACCCTGTTACAAGATGCTCTCTTTTAGTATTCCTAAGACTTTATCTTATTATTAACCTGATGTATTTAATATAAATGACATGTATTATATACACACAAGTATAAGAAAAATTGTAATTGATCAATAATGAATGTAAGTTTGCTCTGATTCACACTATATTTAGTGCTTGATATATATATATATATATATATATATATATATATATATATACTATTTCACTTATTTAAATGAAAAACAAAGATATAAAGCTTATATATATATATATATATATATATATATATATACTATTTTCACTTATTTAAATGGAAAACAAAGATATAAAGCTTCTATATTAATTATATTTCGTGGGATTTGATACCCACATCTTCAGGAAGCATAATATAAATATCAAGAGAACAAGAAACACAACAAATAAAAAACAAATAAAACAAAAATACTTACTATATATATATATATATATATATATATATATATATATATATAAAACAAATATATATATATAAAACAAATAAAGATATTTTTATTGGTAAATGCCCAACACGTAATGCATATATATGATTAGGTCTACTTTATGGTGATTGCCAATTTATATTGGATTCAATCCTTAATACCAATTCATGTACTTGATCCTAATGAATTCTGGGGCTGATCATTAATTTGTCCTGCATTCTACGATTATAGGTTTTATACTAAAGGAGTTACCAAAATGGATTCCATAAGTACTGATAGTTTGAATTATGTTATTAAATTTACAGATGTATTTCAACATTTAATTGAAAGCCCAAGAATTCTTCAGGTTGCACAATGTAATTATAAATTTAGGCTTGCAAATTTAAAAAATTTAAAAATGAACTCTTAATACAGTGATTTTTCTTGATAATTTATGTTTTCTCATTTATCTAGTGAATAACAATTTCTTTTTACCATTTCCCTTACACTGTATTGTTTGCGGGGTTAAAATCAATTGTTTGGAAAATTAAATCATTATGCTATTGTAATTATGTAATAATGGCTACCACATGAAAAATATAAATATTTTAAAATATAATAGTGGTTCTGTAGTTTTTATGTTGATGAGAAAGATATTTATATATTGTTTTTTTTGTGTTTCAAGGTAGCAGCCACCTTCAGCCTGGTGCTGGAGGGTGTAAGTAGTCTGAACAAAACACTGAAAGATTTTGTCTTGGTGGTAACACTAGAGCTGCTTAAATTCACAAACTTTGTTATGATCGACGAACGGAACCATCTGGTCCTGAACAACACAGCAGGCAATAGTCTAACTCAAACTCCACAGAAGACTTCAGTAGATTATATCCCGATCCTGAGGCCTACCAAGATGGGATTTGTGCCGGAAATGTTGCTACTGCCACAGCTGTACGATATGCTGACCATCCTGCTACCCAATACCAATATCTTAATTCGGAAAGCTCCTTTCAATGTCACATGGCAACTGACCATTTATGATTCAAATCAGTGACTTTCTTAGACAATCAGTTATCCATTGATTTTTTGCTAGACACTTTTTTTAGTTTCAAAAAACAAGATTAATAGTAGGTAAAAAATTTTGAAAAAAGTTAAATATTTTAAATTTATTTTATTGTTATAAACATTTGACTAAGTTTCTCTTTGCAATAATTTAATAAAAGTTTCCATATTGTTTTTTGCAAAGTTTAATTAGTTTAGTTTTTTTAGATTTCCACTGAAAGTTTCAGAAATTGGCTATCATGATCTCACAGTTCTTAATAAACCAAATATTTTTATTTATTATCTTTTAATGGTTGTTATAACATTTTCATCATCATACAGGTTGATGTTGAAACCGTTACTCTAGTCAGAAAATCCACCAAATAATACACTACTGGACTTTTCAAAATATTTTTAAATTCTTAACTTCAGATGAAAATGAATTAACTATATTAATAGTTCCTCCAGTGGAGGAGGCTGTGTACGACGACCCGTGATAACGGAAACGTCAGATGATGATGATGATGATGATATTAATAGTAAAGTCTTTTCCAGCAATAACATAATTTTCCTTTCTTATTAATAATTCTAAAATAACATTTAGCCTATTTAAAAATTCTAAATCGTGCAATTGTGGTTTCCTATAGACACCTGCCAAAATAATTGTCTTTTTATTCAAACACTTTTTACAAGCGGATTCTTTCGTTCACTTGGTCATTACATTCAGTAGTTCATTTTGTTCGATCAACACGAAGACCGGTATAACATGCTCTAGTGGAAAGGCTCAGTAACTCTGTACCGGTTCAACTGAACGAATCGCAGCAGTGAAGTGACCGACTGAGCCGGGGATCAAAATCAGGTGATCCAATAAAGCAAATGGTTTTACTTTTGGGGCTAGTTGTGTTATTAATGAATGCCGATTAGTGGTCGTAGTAAAAAACATTTAGTTTACTGATTTTTATATTTTTCAATATTATATTTCTTAGAAAGATTATACTTACTTAGCTGATACTGTCAAAATTCTACTGTATTTTTTCAACAAAAATTGTCTAAAACACATACAAAATTAGTTGCGTGTTAAAACATGTTTTATAGGTGACCTACCTATAAAAATAAAATAACGAACTTTCAATCCTTTGGCGGTGAACTTCAGATATACCGGAAGTTATGCAATAACCTATTTAATTTATTTTGTAACATATATTAATGAAATGTCCACAAAAACTGTAAGTACACAACCAAATCAAAGAAATGTTGCATTTTAAATAATATATGATTTGAAGTTTGTATTTCTTAATGTTTCATTTTACACACTAGAATATGTTGTATGTACCTATATCAATTCTACAAATAAAATATTAATAAATTGTTACAAAATATTATAAAGTACATGTTAGGCTAATATTAAAATAAACACAAGAACTTCATGTAAACACTAAAATGCCTTTACCACCAAATGTAGTCATAATTATGGATAGTTAAATAATTTAAGACCACAGTAAAGAATTGAATTTTTATAAATGTGTATGTTAAATTTCCTCCATTTTAACTCATTTTAGTTTCTGCTGCTGGAGCTATGTTCTGGAATTTTAATCAAATTGTTATTTAAAACAAAATCAATGCAATGATTAATTAATAAAGAGAGATGTGTTAAGTTGCTATCTGGCGGAAAATATTCTCCGAGACATCCAGTGACCAGCATGGACTATGTTGAACAAAATTTTTAATAAATTCTGAAGAAAACAAATATCTAGATAGCTATATCATATACTTGATATCGGCTACATCAAAAGCCTAAAAGAGAGGAAAGATGCGCTCATTCATCTTAATGGAAATGCTTTTTGAACAAATAAAGGAACAGTGGAAACTGTAGAGAGCTTTTTTTGATGGAACCCAGATTGCAATGAACATATTTTTATTATATAAGCAGTTTCAAACAAGTAGTACACTACAATGAGGAACTTTATGAATGTACTGCAACACAGAAATAATCAATCGATTTCACATTATACATAAATGTACCATTTTCTCAAATATGTTTCAAAAATTTCAGTAATCAATATCAGCCTCAAGTTATAAAATTTCAATTTCTTACAATTAAAACAGCTTTACTAATCTTCAAATCAGTTGGGAAACACCCTGAGTGAGGATTTGAACTAAACAGTAAATTAAGGGTATCCCTCAAAAGAATTGTTTGTCCAGTGAGGTAGACAAAAGACATTAGTTGTAACACTTTTTTAAGAGAACTGAATGCACCTAGTGATGAAAATAACTGTGTTTTGTGGAACTAAAATTGAAGTGAGATTGGCATGTTTACTGGAATAAAGGATTTATATCTGAACTAGTAGTTATCCGCAGCTTCTGCGCTCAATTTTTTGTTAAAAAACAGGACATTATATTCACTTATTCTTTTTCTACGATATTCTAAACACTCCTAAGATAATTGAAAGTCACTCAAAGCTATTCCAATCTGTTGATTCACTGAACTATTTTAGGCAAGTGTGGAGGAATCCTTAAGTCAAAGACAATAGCAATTAATGATATAATGCATGGTAAGATTCTGTGCAGTTTAGGAATGGAAGTAAGCTTTACTTTGTTATGTATTATGTTAGTGCCCTTGGTTAACAGCTTAAACTGATAAGCACAATTGCTAATGGCTCTTATTTTTTACTCTGCGTGTAGGTGAGTACTTCTGATTTGAAAGAATTATATTTTCTACGCCATGGTTGAGTTTGCCTTGCAGCCAAAATCAAAAAAATATATCAAAAAGTGTATACTTATACCCATTATAATATGCATCCGGTCTAAGATGTTTGTTGGCAAGAAAATATACATATAGCCTATAAAGGTTTGAGAAGCGTACTTCTTACTAAAAATATATCTAAGTTAGGTTTTATAAAAGTCTATTATATCTGTAGCAAAATATAGATTGTAACATTATCTTTAATTCCTGCTTTACGCTAGGCCTACTAATTAGCTGCATACTTAATATTTACTAAAAACTTCAGTTAAAAGTATATTTTACGAAAACTTCCAATTTTATATCTGGATAAACTGTATGCTTCAAAGTGATTACAGAAAATATTGAAGTAAGAAGTGATGTTATTTTTATATGTTTATGGTCTCAAGGCTATAAATATCAATACATTTAAAATGCTACTTAAATTAATTAAACAAACAATTGTATTGTAATATTATAATGTTGGTGATAATAACTTCATCTTTGAAATCTGCATTCACTGCTGATCAAAAACTTTACAATAATTTAATATTTACTAAAATTAAAATGTTTCTGCCTCTTTGATGAACTTAATCTGAAAGTGTTAACAGCTGGTAAGTATCAGTTCAATTTGTATTACGTGTCGTAGCGCAATATGCCGGAACCAATGTAAAATACTCCAACATCGACAACAATTTATAAATAAAAAAATTAATTAAATAAACGATTTAAATTTAACAAAATTGTGAATCTAAACCATTCTCGAATCCCCTTCAAAACAGCAGCCTCTCGTTTACTTCTCTTTGCGAACGATATCAAGCTGTTTAACAGTATTTTCTTCATTTGATCAAGATGAACTCCAGCAATCCATTGATAGTATATGCAAGTGGTGTGAGGTGAATGCAATGGAGCTGAATACAAAAAATTGCGTCGTGATGCACTTCAGCCACAGTGAAGTGGTTTTCTTTTATGGCTACGCAATCAATGGGAACAAGCTGAAGACGGTTGATGAGGTGAGGGATCTAGATGTCATCACTGCTCCTTCCTTATCTCCTTTTCCTCATCTCCAACACATTTCCTCAAAAGCTTCTTCCCTTCTTGGTTTTGTCCTCCGCTCTACTAAAGAACTCAGATCCCCCATACTCTTGTTATTCTTTATAAAACCATAGTTCGTCCTTTGCTGGAGTACTGTTGTCTTGTTTGGTCACCTCATCAAGCCTTTCACATTGAAATGCTCAACAGAATGCAAGTCCGCTTCACCAGAGCTCTGGGAACAAGGCTTGGGTATCAGTACATGGAGACCCCAATCCACACCGTGGAGGAACTGTTCGATATCCAACCACTCTTTTTGCGGTGGGCTTATCAAGACCTCAACTTTCTGCGAAGGCTGGTCAACGGCGATATAGACTGTCCTGACCTGCTGGGAGCTGTGACTTTCACTGTGCCGTGAGGGACTCGCTCAAAGTCAGTTTTCAATAGGCGTTTCCAGCCAACTAATTATACTCAAAACCACGGCATATCCAGACTCCTGAGAACTGGCGAAGCGGCTTCTTCCTCCGTCAATTTCTTCGGAAATTCTACTTTCAGGACGGATGCTATTGGTTTCCTGAGAGACTGGAAGTGATGCGTGGTGCATGAGCTACGTAGTCTCTGTTCTACAATTAATTCCTATATGTTAAAATACCTTGATATTGTTTTGTTTGATTGTATACTTATTATCTATTGGTTTCATTCGGATCTACTTGTAATATTTGTAAAATTGGTGTCATACTGTTGAAATAAATAAAACACACACAATTTCATCAAAATCGGTCCAGTCGTTTACGAGGAGTTCAGTGACATACACACGCACACAAGAAATATTTATGTATATATATATATATATAAAATACATTTATATAAAAATGTATATGTAATATATAATAAAATATATATAAAAATGGATAGAGAGATCTGGAGGCAGTGTGTTGGCGAGGCAAAGTACCACCTTGGGTACCAAGAGCCACGGCAGTAAGTAAGTAAGTATATAAAATATGTCCAATATTTTTATCATGGTTTGAAATAAAAAAACATTTAAATGTAAAATACATTTTATTTAAGTAATGCTAGAACACCCATTATTGCAAATAAAAAATTATCCAGGAAGCCATTTTATCGTGTACAAGTTCTGTGTAAAAGGATATATCTTGTAGTTCTTAATACATAGCCATTTTCTGAGCATATTTTATTGTCTTTAATATAGTGTTGTTTTCTTGAAATTCTTTTGTGTTATTGTGCGGTCTCTGATAGTTTATAGTTTCGCTTAAGTTATAACCGTTTTTGTAGAGCATAAAATAAGAATAATATGCTATCAGACGGCTGCCAAACTTTCAATTTTATTAGCATTTAATACATTCTAAGGGAGCACTCCTATACCCTAGCTTGAGGTACAAAACATTTGTAGCAGTAAACCCTCCCCCCACTTTGGTTATCCTAGATACGCCTATATATTCATATACAGAACATGAAGTGTAAGGCCCTAATGCGATGAGTGACAGTAAAGTGTGGAAGTGGGTGAGAGCTTTCAAAGATGGACAAGATCATTTTTATGATGAACCGTGATCTGGCCGGCCATCAGTGATCACGGAAGATTTGGTGAATTTCGATGGTGAAAATATTCGTGAAGATCGACGATTTACTATTTCATTATTAGCATTGGAATTTCCAACCATAACATGGCATTGCACAAAATTGTCTCTGAATATTTGAAATTTCGCAAATTGTGCTCATGTTGGGTTCCCAGGCTGTTTATGGAAGAACACAAAATGAGCAAGAATGGGTTGTGCTCTTGAGTTTTTGGTCCGATATAAGGAAGGCGATACACTTTTAGAGAACATTGCCACAGGTGATGAGATATGGGTTTAGGGATAGACGTGGAATATTGTTAATTGAGTTTATGGAACGTAGAAGAACAATAAATGCAGCCAATTATTGCGATACTCTGACTAAACTTCGACGTGCATGATGTGGACTATTGTCATCTGGAGTCCCCTTGTTGCATGAGAAGGCCAGACCCCACTCTGCCATCCAACGCCAAAATCTAATCAGATCATTTGGTTGGGAACAGATTGACAACTTCCCGCACAGCCTGGACTTTCCGCCGAAGCACTTCACAACTGACGTCGAGGTTAAAGATTGGTTATTCTCACAGGCAGTAGACTTCTACGACATCGGCATTCAAAAGCTCACAGAACGTTATTACAAATGTTTAAACAACAATGAAACTATGTTTAAAAATAAATAAAAATGTCGGGAACTAGTTTTTTTAAATCTGGTATACATTTTTTTTCTCGTATGTAAGATTAGATTAATACTGTTTAACTTAACATAAATGTGTGTACTGTTTCATCATTAACTTGTGTGTCACGTACGAGATTTTGATTAACCAGAAGGCATTGTCAATCATCATATGAATTAAATTATAACACATTAAAAAAACACAAGTAAGGCAGATAATTTGATAAATAGTGATATACCTGTTAACACAATCACGGGTAAGGACAGATACCCCCCATGTCGTGCTGTTTTTTATGATTGAAATAGAATCATCATCACCAAACCATTCGCTGCCATTGCTGTCTAGACCACCTGATAATACAACACACAGTCCAAAGATACCACTCTATTTTAAAGGGATATGTCGAGTAAAGAGAAATGGCTATATTTAAGGCTTAAGTCATGTCTTTATTTTCTGTACATCTAGTCAAATTCTATTTACAAATTTGTGTTTACATTTTTGACGTGACAACGTCTTAAATTAGGTTGCGGCTCGGAGTCGCTCATGAAAAAGTGTAACGCCCGGTAACGTTACGATGCCCGTCCAGTGGGTCCGCCGCACGGGATAAAGCAGATAACTATGTTTATTCGTGAAAATGTGGAGTGCTTAGATTCGTCATTTACAACAATAAAGGTAAATAATTGTACACTGATATTTCATTATCGTAAACTATGATTGATTGATTAATGTTAGATTGACACAAAAGTTGAGAAACTGAGTTTATAGGTTATGTCATACTATTGACAAATGTACAACAATAAAGGTAAATAATTGTACACTGATATTTCATTATCGTAAACTATGATTGATTGATTAATTGTTAGATTGACACAACAGTTGAGAAACTGAGTTTATAGGTTATGTCATACTATTGACAAATGTTGATAGTGTTAAGTAAATTATTAGTTTAAATCACTCTGCAATCAATCGTAATTCAGTCGATTGAGAAGAAACAGCGCGTATTGCTAGTCAAACATTTAAAATAACAAATTATAACCTCTAACCTGTCATAACAGTGCGACCAAACAAACGAACTAAACCGACCAATCACCACGCGCGGAGTTAGAATTTAACTGTGTTTAGCAAGAATTTCAAATTCCAATTTTAGTAAATGTTTTATTCAACTTTACCATTTACAATAACAAATTTTAATTAATTTCAAATTATGTACAATGTTTTAGTAAACAAAATATATTTCTATAGTTAAAATTTGTGCAATTCTTATTTTCATTCAATTCCTTGTTCCTATTGTGCAATTTAATAATATTCATATCAATAAATATTCTACCGAGAAAAAGACGTTGTCACGTAAAATCTTCGCCCGTAAAACCGACTTTACAGGCAACCATAATTTTTTTTAATAAATATTTAAATGGTCATATAGGCTACATTATGCGTTGGCATTGGAACACTTGGATTTTAAATAAAAATTTAGTCCAACCAATGTAGTAACAACAGTCAGGAAATAGGTCCAAAGATTCTCGCAGTGCTTCCGAATCGCCCACACATCATTTAGCCTGCAGTGGTTGGCTAAATTAGATTGTTAGCAAAAGTCCTTGCAACCTAAATATTATTTGTACATTGATTGAGAATATTTATTGCGATAAAAATAGAATCAGCCAAATTTTATTGTAGCACAACGACTGAATTTCTTTATCAAGAGAATTATCAAGCGTCTAACAAAGAAGCTTCCTTACAGTTCGAACGTATCATTGGCATCGACGCGACCATCGACAAATTAGTTATTATTAAAATTCTTTATGGTTAAACAATAATTGTGATTAAATCGAAGTTGAAACAATTCATGGTATAAAACAGTTAAAGGTTTTTTGTAATAAGGGAAAGAGCCTCTGCATAGTCTTTAAGGGGAGCACTTCGCCCTATCTTCGTAATGTTAACATAGGTACACTTATCTCAAGAACTACTTGAGGTATCTTCATAATTCTTTTTTTTCATTTAAAGAGGGCTTCTAGGGGAACACGTGGAACCAAAAAAAAATTTTTTTTGGCATATACCCTAAAAGTTATATATTTTTGTTTTAACGCTTGTCAAAAACCTATATAAATATGTGTATATGTATGTATATAAATATTGAACTCAGTGAAATGTGATGTTTTTAGTGGTTCCACATATGTAAAAACAGTGCTACAAACATACAAAAAAAATTTCATATTCCTACCATTTGTAGTTTTTGAGAAAAATGTACTTTTGTATTGAAAACCGCAACTTTCGGAAAAAACACAAAAAACGGAAAAAATACTGCTTTATTACCTTTTTCAGTACATTCCAGGTGCATAGGCTGGCTGATCTCCTTCCTGCTCCTCATATTCATCCTCCAGACTTCTTTTTAGTAAGTTTTTCTTCTGTCTAATTTTTTTTCTCTATATCTTCTTGAGCTTTCTCTGCCTTCCAAATTCGCCGCCAGTCAAGCTTTTTCATTGCTGTAATAAAATGCTGCCCTGGTGACACTCCTATTTCTTGAAATACTTTGCATTTGCCAATGTAGCCATCATTAAAAGCTGTAACAGCTTCATATATGCCAAATTTCAAAGTTTTAATCTCCACAAATGTTCTTTTAGGTATGTAGGTCCAAATGACATTGTTGAGGGACTCATTGGGATTTTGAGTTTTTCCCTTAGTACATTTGCCCAGTAGAGTTGGATTGGCTAGATCTTGAAAAATAGGTTTAATAAATGTCATTAGGTTTTCAGGCAAGTGAAAATGGCTGCCATGATCATAGTTTTCATTGGATTTTACGGCTTTGCGGTACTTACACCTACATCCTGAGAAACTAGGCCTAGGACTAGTTGGAGGGTTATGTTGATTTCCTTTGAAAACGCGTTTCTTGAAAGCAGGCTTTGAACGTGGCATTATAAAATTCACTACACTTATAACAAAAAATACTCAGAACTCTCCACTAAACTCACAAAAAAACCATAATCATTTACGTAATTTTCACTCTCTAAAACAGAAATGTCAGTAACCAAAACATGTATGCTACCTAGGTTATAAGCAATGGTTATAAAACAGATGTTTTGTTGGTTAGTGTAAGTTGTTGACATAACAAACTGTCACTGCCAACCAAATCATGAACATGACTGCAACGAAGTAGTACTATAACAGCACCATTCAAAGTGTGACTGCTACAGGCCCGAAACTGCCTGCAGGCCTATTTAAAAAAAAATATTTCGGACACTTCTAGTCATCATAAAAAAAATTTAATACCACCATTGTTATCGGGAAATTCCAAACTTTAATAAAAAAAAAAAAAAAAAAATTTGTAATTTTTGAGATTTTTTACGAAGTGCTCCCCTTAAAGGACCTTTGTATCTCCCTTACTATAATAATAATATTTTATTGCGGTAACAATTATAAAATTGCATACAAACGTCACAAATAAATATTTAAATAATAAAAAGGTAGGCCTACACTTCATTCACTCACCCACACAGTCACATGGTTCTCTCATTCACTCTCGTCTTCATTCTCACCAGACAATCCTGACACTGCCACACCAGAACCAGAGGATTAATGGTGTTAGTTTTGAATTTCGTCCCAGCGGCTCTCCATAAACTCGTCAACTGAGTAAAACACCCCCAACAGCAAAAGATGTCTTAGTCGAGTTTTAAATTTTTTTTGGTCATTCAATTGTTTGATCTCTTCAGGGAGCTTATTGATTAGCTTGACACTAACCTTAGACGGCAAAGTTCGAATGCTGCAGTTCTGTGTTGTTGAACGCGGAAGTTGTCCCTGCCTCTAGTCCCATACTGGTGAACGTCCCTGCCTTGAACCAAGTTAAACTTAGAACGGCAGTACAGGACAACCTCCAGGATATAGAGACAGGGCAAAGTCAGCAATCCAAGCTCCCCGAAGGTGTTTTTGCATGAATCTCTGAAGTTCAATTTTGAAATGATTCAGACAACTTTCTTTTGACTTCTAAATACACGTTCGAATTTGTATTTAGAACAGCTGCCCCACAGTCTCAAACCGTATGTCAGATGTGGATATACCAAGCCAAAGTAGGCCGTTCTTAGTAGGCTATATCCAAAGAGCAGAATTTTGCAAGGTTCCGTAAGTCATAAGTGCCTGAGGAAACCTTTGAACAAATGCCGTCAATGTGATCATCCCAAGTCAGCCCTCGATCTAGGTGCATTCCGAGGAACTTGGTGGAATCAGTTTCTTCTATTAGAACATCATTGAGAAATGAGAAAGTTTATTGTCTTTAAACATAAAATATGCAATCGACAAAGTCATTCTGTGCTAAATCCTACTATTATATATTGTGTACATTAACAAACTTGTCTAGCGGGCTTAGTCAATGTTACAGGTAACAATTATTACATTCTTTCATCAACCAGGCTTAGCTCTAATTTAGCTAAAATTTAAAAATTTAACAACGATATAACAGAAAAATTTACAAAAGGATAAATTGTAATAGATAAATTATTAACAATTAAATAGATAAATTATTAACAATTAAATAAATAAACAGGGGGTACTACACTAATTTTAAAATCTTAAGGTACTAATATCACAGGCCAAATAACTTTGTACAGAGTAAAACGCTTTATCTTTGAGCCAATGTTCTAAAACTGCCTTAAATCTTTTTAATGTTACATGCCATGCCTCTTGAGGCAGTTTATTGAACATCTTTAATTTCATAATACAGTGACTACTTTTAGTTTTTTCTAATTTTATTGGTAACATTTCTATCATATGGTTTTTCCTAGTAGGATATCTGTGAACTTCTTGTCTAACCCTGAGTGTTTGTAGATTTTCTTTAACATCAACCAAGCAACAGTAAATGTATAGGCTAGGTAGAGTCATTATCTGTAGTTCTTTAAAAAGAGGCTCACAGGACTCTCTTTCTGGGACATTTTTTATTACCCTTAGGGCTCTCTTTTGCCATATGAAAACCTTTTGAGAACCACAGCTATTACCCCATAGTGTAATGCCATATCTAAGATGAGAATGGAAAAAGGCATAATAGGTAGTAATTAGCATATTCGTTGTCACAGAATTCAAAAGCTTACGTAAAAGAAATGTGACTAGATAATTTTTTGCATAACTCTTGAATGTGTTGGTCCCAGCTCAATCTACTATCTAGGTGAAGTCCCAACAGTTTTACAGGCTTTACATCTTTATAAATATAGTGAGTCAAGGAAAAAATATTTTTTTCTGTTTTGTTACTATTTACAATAAGTTTGTTTGCTTCAAACCATTCTAATGCAGTTTCTATGGCTTGTGTTTCGTCCTCAAGCAGTGTATCCAAACTTTTATTCCAGCTCAAAAGTGTAGTATCATCAGCGTATAAAACTGATGGGCAAGGTAAATTAAAAGCTATGTCATTCATTGATATGATGAATAAAAATGGTCCAAGGACAGATCCTTGGGGGACTCCTGCATTCACAAATTTAAAACTTGATTTTTCTTGGCCCTGGACCACCATTTGTTTTCTATCGTTAAGGTAGATGCTAATAAATCAAGTTCTTTATTCTGTATTCCATATGCAAACAGCTTTTTTACTAATAAATTGTGCGAGATACAGTCAAAAGCTTTTGTCAAGTCAATTAAAGTAGCAGATGATATTAATTTGTTCTCAAAATTAAAAATAACTTGTTCCACAAGTTTTTCTACTGCTTTTACTGTATTATACTGCATCCGCCATCACGGCAGCGAAGTTGTCAGGTTCTTGCTGCTGAAGAAAAAAATTGACGACGCTTGATTTGGAACTGTTGCCTCTCAGATTTAGTGTTGAAAAATACTGAATACATGAATTCAGTTCTAAAAATGAGTTGATTTCTAATTCATCTTTTGTTTTTGCTCTGAAGCAGAGAGTTGTATCGTCAGCATACTGAACCATCTTCCCCGTAAGGATCGATGAGTTTCAATCTGTTGACGTACACAAGGAAAAGGACAGGTCCAAGGATAGATCCCTGTGGGACACCATAAGTCATTTGAACCTTTCCTGACAGGGTATTCGCAATCTGCACACACTGGCTTCTATCCCTGAGGTAAGACGAGATCCATTCGTGCGGCAGACCTCGGAACACCACATGTCGTCAACTGGTACAACAGTGTTTCGTGATGTACACAGTCGAATGCTTTAGAGAGGTCTAGAAATATGCTTAGCACATGTTCTCTTCTCTTCAGGCCATCGACAACTGTTTGGATTAGGTCTGTGACCGCATTGATTGTTGATTTGTTTTTTCTGGAACCAAATTGTTCGGAACAGAGGATTTCAAAACTATCAAGAAAATTTTCAAATCTGACAAGAAAAATCTTTTCAAGAACTTTGCTCATAACTGGGAGGATTGAAATTGGACGATAGTTGCTTGCAAGGCAAGGATCGTCTTTTTTGAAAATGGGTGTGACTTTCGCAGATTTCAAAAGGGAGGGAAAAATGCCGTGTGCGAAAGACAAGTTGATCAAATTTGTGAGTGGAGCCAAAATATGCTTAGAGCAACGTTTGAGCAGCCATGCCGTTGATGTCACATGATTTTGTTTGTTTCAATCCCTGTATCACGCGGGCCACGTCTTCCTCACTCACAGGAGACAGTGCCATGGATGAGACTGGTCCCATCGATGACACTTCGCTGCAATTGAGGCCTTTGAATGATGGGTCAAGTGATGCAACAGATGAAAAAAATGAGTTGAATTCACTTGCCACTTTAGAGGGATCTGAAATAATTTCGTCCTGGATTTTGAGCTTTGGAATTTGGAAATTTTTTGAGCAATTTGGCTGTGTTGTTACATTTTTAATAATGCCCCAAGCAGTTTTAGAAAAGTTTTCGCAATTTTTCAATTTTGTTTCAATTTCACGTGCTTTTGCAGATTTTATTGTTTTCCGATATTTGCTCTTGAAATTTCCAAAAAAAGTTTTTAATTGTTCATTTTCGGTGCTAATGTAAATCGAATTGTAAAATTTGAGCTGTTCTCGTAATTCTAAAATTTTCTTCGTCACCCAAGAATTTTGTTTTGCTTGTTTGCGCTCTTTAAAATTTTTGAAAGGACAAGTTACATTTAAGTGATAAACAAAAAGATTATGAAACGCGGTGTAAGCTTCATCTACGCTTTCAAGATTGTCTAAAAACGACCAGGACTCATTTTTTAAAAACGTATTCAAAAGGGCAATGTTTTCTGAGCTAGTGTCTCTTTTGATTTTGGATGACGGGTGTTCAATTTCTGGCTGAAAGTTACTGATAGTGGTCTCCTGAGCGAAGTGGTCAGAGATGGCCGCATTGAAAACAGTGACTGAGGCGTTTGGAATCTTTGTGATGACGTTGTCGATGGCTTTACTTGATGTAGCGGTCACTCGTGTTGGCGTGTTTACTGACCAGATCAATCCGAAAGAATTTAGGATGTCGCGTAGCCGCTGGGTCAGGGGGTTGGTGTGGTCTAAAACATCAATGTTAAAGTCGCCAGTTATGATAAACTTGGACGACTTCAAACAGATGGAATTTAGAAGATTTTCAAACACAATATTGCTGCATTCGTTTGGAGAACGATATAAACCAATAATTGTAATTTTGTCATCAGAATTCAGGCCGATTTTTATTCCATCCACTTCAAAATCTAAATCACAACTGTGAGTCAACTTGTGTGGAAGGAATTCAATATCAGATTTTACGAAAATTACCACATCTCCCCCTTTAAAATGAGTTCGATCGTAAGATGTTGCCAATTTATAGTTGTCAATACTGAACAGTCTGACTGTTTCAGGTTTGAAACCATGTTTAGAAATAACAAAAACGTCAGGATGCAGTTCGCGTGGCATGGGCGACAGCTCGTCTGCTTTGTTGGTGGCAGTCTGTTCATTTTGATGCACAACCGAGAAAATTTTGGTTGAATTTTGTTGGTTTGATGTTTTCTGTGGAATGTTTGACGCTCTGGTTCTGATGTGTCTATCCTTCTTTTACATTAGTTAAAAACCAAATGTTTTTTTGTCCAGAATCATCACTGTACTGAAGGTTGGCTGGGCGTTGGCTCTTCACCGCCTCGGCGAAATTGTCGTAGGCCATGGTCCTGACCGGTGGTTCAGGAGGAGCTAGCGACACATAGGCGGCGGGCGATCCCGGCGGCGGCGGCCCGCAGGGGCTAGCAGGCGGTGCCGGGGCCGGGTGACTGCGTGGTCCAACTTTTGCACACACTCCAGCTTACTTATATTTAACCTTCAAATTTGAGGTTTCTTCAAAGACAAATTAGATCTGTGTGCTTAAGAGATAAGCTCCTAGGAATTTTTTCCTGGTTGTACAAATAACAGGACATTTAAGTCATATATGCATTTTGCCGATTCTTCTGCCTCTCCGCAGTCTGCAGTAAACCTACCTTCATCAGATGTTTTTGGAGAGTACCATATCCTGTTAGCACTCCAAGTACTAATCGTACATCCTTGCTTAGATCTAGGAGTCTAATCCACCCTTTAGCATAGATTGCCTGAGTCCTGAAGCATTTCTTCAAGTGATCAATATGTATCACTGATATTTTAACCTTTTATCATAATCTTTTTTGTTTTAGGCTGAGGTGGTTTAAGTAATAACAATTGCTGTTAATAATAGTTGTGTCCAAAGTATTTCATGTTATATATAAAGGTACTTAAGGTAAACAAGAATATTTGTAGAAAACTAAAATGATCTATAATGAACATTGAGTAATGAGTTGTATTATTTGGGATGTTTGAATTAACACACTCGCAGAATGAATAATGCTTACTAATATAACTACAGGTCCTTGTTATGTAATATAGTAAACCAGTCTTTAACAGCAATAGCAATTTGTTTTCACTGTAGGTAACAATCATTGACGACGTTCTTGAGTTTAGTCATGATCAATCTGTCCCGTCCTGTTTCCAAACCTTACTAATATCTAGAAAATTTATTAACGATTTGTTCTCTTATCTGATGATTTGAGGAAACTGATTTAGATAAGGCATTGGAGTTTTTTTAATACTTCTGAAAGTATTATGTGGAACAAATACACAACACTAGTTCAAGGTAAGATGTTGATTTTTATGGAAAATACACTAATACAAACTTGGGATTCAATTCACTAGCTAAATGTTATCTACTCTGTCTTGTGGCGGTGATCTATTTCACCTTAGTAGCCTTCTATACAAAATTGACTACAATTACAGAGGGCAGGCTCTGCTATTAGAACTAGGGCGTCTATGAGTCGTGAACATATCAGTGTAGTGAAACTTTATATCCAAGAGCCTTTCCAGGTTCTTCAGTGCAAAGAAAATGTCATCTTTATCATTATTGGCACCCCAGTTATTACATGAGTGCACATCTGCCTTGTTTTTATCCGACACTGTATTAAATTCATCACATTACTGCTTTAGACCGCTCATATCATTTAACACTATTATTAAGGCCCTACTGCATCTGATTGGGCTTGATAGTCTGTAAATTTCAGTGTTCATTGGTCTACTTTCGGAAAGCTGCCATTGCGTCTAGGACTACGTTGTCTGGATCACGCTGACTGACGCTACTCTTAGTGATGGAACAGCCCGTAGCACAATCTTCACATCTCCAGTTATTCTGTATTGCAATCTCCCTAGCAGTATCACTACACTAGGCTTGGTGGAGTAAACCAGAGCAGTCTTTCTTCTCTTTTTTAAGCATCAGCTTTAAGCTATGACGGCTTCATTGAACACTGGCTATTCATGATGGGCCCTCCCCGGGATTTGAACCCGTGATCTCTCAGTTAGAGAGCCGAGATTGTATCCATTAGTCTACGGAGGGGGACCAGAGCAGTCTTTACACTTAAACCTCGCGATTTCCTTGTCACTGTTTTTTTTACTTATCGGCCATTTTAGATCCGAACACAAGCTCAGAGGCAAACATAAAAATAAACAACAGATTAAATAAGATATACAGGGTGTTCTGAAAAAAAGGTGCCCATAACAGCTTTTTTCAGAACACCCTGTAGATTATAAGATTAAACTTTTTATAATGTGTTATCAAGCTCAAATTGTAAACAATGTTATTTTATTAAACGACATTAGAACATGTTTGGGCAGGCACATGGGCAATGGATCAGTACAGGTTAGACGGATAGTAGCTCAGATAAGCGACGTGCACTCATCGACTGTCTGATAGGAACTTAACAGAGTACAAAGTAGGATAGGCCTACGTTAACCTCTACATTCTATGAAGACGAAATATGGTTTATCAAAGTAGTATATATTTCTTTAGCATGCATTCGGACACGTTAGTTAACAAATTTGGCTTCAGGATTTAAAAAAATTATTTTTAAAGGCAGTAGTTCTACTAATAAACTTTATAGAGCTTATTGCAGTTGTCTTCTTTACCTCCTTTACCAAAGGAGTTCATCCTAGTACCGCTTTTAGTGCCAAAGTTGGACTGGACTTAATTGCCTAAGTAATGTTTACGCATGCTGGCCTCTGAAGTGTCAGACCCTCGCCATACAACAGTTGATTATAAAGATAACGGTTTTTGGATTGAAGCGCTTCTAGGCTATCAACATACCATTGTATTTTTACATCTTTCTTCTGCTTTAGTCAAGAGATCATTCACCATCAATACCCACAATAGAGGGGACAGTGCCTCTTCCTGTGGGCATCCTTTTCGGGCTATAATTGTGGCAGTTTCCTCTTCGAGCTTTGCTCTAGTTTGATAACTTTAAGAGGGCTACAATCCACTTGATCACTTTTAAAGGAACTTCTATCCTTTTTAATGCTGCCTTCATGGAATCGTATGCTACTCTGTCGAAAGGTCTTTCAATGACCCTACAGACACAGCTAGACCATGTAGAGCAGTGGTAGTAGACTTGCCTTCGATAGCTGCAAGTTGAAATAGAATAAGTGGGCAAACTGACGGTTCCTTCCCTTATGTGTCCATTTATAGTTTATCTATAACCTTATTTACAGGTTTTCGCCGTGAAGGAGTTAAGGCTTATCGGACTGTATGTGCTAAGATGAGTTTCTACTCTTATCAACACCACTGACTCCTCCCGTTCTTTGGAATATAATCAAAAGCATGGTTGCTTATGAAGTGAGGGTTATTAGATTATTTAAAAGAATATCTAACTCTTCTTGTAGCATTGCCAGAAAGATATCGCCTCCATTAGTGACTTAAGGGCTTAAAAGAAGTAACAGCCCATCTAACCCTTTTTACAGAAAAGATTTTTCTTATGTGCTACCTAGATCTGGTGACCTTCCGACCATACTCTCTCCCAGTCAAAGAATAAAAAGCGCAGGAAGTGCGTGTCTACTAACAACTACCAAGTCACCTACATACTTTTAGTTAGGCTACAGTTTGCATTTATCAGTGACCTGAGTGGGTTAGTTTGGACAGTTTTCTGAGGTGAAGCAGGCTCTGGTAAACAGTTTATATATTTGTATAAGTTTCCCCAGGTTATTCTGTTTATTTATTTTTTATTGATTTATTATATTCATGTAGAGCACTGGCACAGATTCCATTCACCTGTTATTATTATTGTCCACCTGATGAGTTTCTTCATTTTATTTATTTTTGCTTTTCAAGTCTCTTTGTCCACCGAGGAGCCTCTTTCTTAATCATATTGCGTTGAAGAGGACAATTTTACCCATATGCCTTTATTATAGCAGTGTCTACAAATTTAAGCTAATATTTAAATTACTATTTCATTTTTTATGATTAAGGATCTATATCTAGTAACTCTTTTGCTAGTTACTCCCTTTATTCTCTCCAGTTAGTATTTATAAACCCTCTATGGTACGTTTGTCTTTACAGCCGCCTCCAAGTCGGACCTTACAAAACAATGGTCTGACAATGTGGCCACTACCTGAGTAGGTTTATACTTTTAAGGTATGTAGGTTGGTATCTAACACATATTGCTTAAAATATGTTCTGTCCTTTTATTTGCTAATTCGTAGTTGAACCTGAAAACAAAAATTCCTCGCTTTTCTTCTTCATATTGGAACTGCTGATGATGGGTGTTGCTATCACAACCGAGGATAAATGTCACTCTTTTTATCCTGAACAGGTTGTAGATGAGTTCGGGAAGTTTCCATGCTGCTAAGGGGATGAAAATGGAGGAAGCAAAAGTTAAATTAAAAGCACCTAACAAACCCGAAATGGAGAAGTCTAATACAATGGTTTCTGCAGCTACGAATGAAGAATCATCCATATATTCTCGTTTCCTAAATAAGTACCCACAGTAAAGGGATCACCAATGTGTGCTACAGGAGAAAAGGATGGAGAACGTTACAAGCAAACAGAAGAAAAGTGATAGGAATAGATATGGGAGAGATGAAGAAAAAGCGTCCAAATAATACGTATAGTTCAGATAAACTTCAACCAATGCAAAGGGTATAACTCTATATTTGGAAGGAGGTTCATATAAACAGAACAGGACCTAAATATTAACCATTACTTAAAAATATTGGTCAAAATTTACTACCGCACATCTAACATACATCGCGAAAGATATAAATGTGTTGTGCAGCATGCACTACCTATAATACGGTTTAATATTCATTTAAATACACACCTTTAACTCGTATAGCACAAATGCATTTATTAATTTAATGTAATTCGCATAACGTGTATTGCGAACTGTAAATGTTTTATCAAGATTATATTTAATGGTTATAAGGAATGCTCGATGGTAAGTGAAAGATCTATAACGACTAATCCGGCAACATAACAGCAGGCGAAATAAAGTCAAAGAACCAAGAGATAATGTGCCCTGTAAGAGGTTAGGTGTGAAACTAAACAGCCTGTTCGAGCTCTGAACACATATCTCGCACTCGAAGTTTTTAAAACTTCTGTTGCCACTAACTTTGTGGTTGCCTTAAATGGTTTGTATCGACTGTAATAAAGATAAAACATGATTGAATAGTGAATAACTATCATATTTATTAGATAAGTATTAAGATCTGTTTTTCTGCACGCGCTCACCTGATCTACTTCTTGTCTTCTCATTATATCCGATCTGGCTGAGCTGAACTGACTGGCTCACCCCTATAATCTAACATGTATTTCTTTTCTTTTCGCTCTACCCATCTCGTCTACTACGAAAACATTCTCCCAGGACATTGGACTTCGAAGGATGAACAGCAGAGAGAACTAGGACTGGGAGAACAGGCTGCAAGGCTTGCTGCCTAAACTGGATTTCTAAGATATTACGTTGTACGTATAAAAAGTACAGCTATAAAAAGATTAACATGTCTAACCTCTTTCTAATGAGTCTACTCCAGAGGAAAATCTGAACATAAAGACAAGAAGAGAAGAAGACCATTGAGTATGGGTTTAAAAGTTGCATACTACACCGCCCGTACAATATCCTACAAACAAGCAACCGAGGGAGTAAAGGTACGAATATTGGATGAGAATTTTCATTAAACCCTCTGCTGATCAGATCATTATACCGTACTACTGATCAGGTGGAAGGTATACAGAACGCAATCCTGGAAGAGGAAGGGTAGAAACTCTCCAATACTCCATCACAGAGTATTACGACAACCATAGTATGGTATAGTTATTTTACTATGGTAAACTTGTGAAATAGTAAACACAAGCTTAATATTTAACTAATAAACATGGTTAGTTACTCTAAATTTGATGACAAATCAGTGATAAGTGTTATATATGAATATTCTTTGTATCATTATCTAGTAAGTTTAGATATATTTGCAACAAGTGCACCTCACTCCATATGACGTAATGTGTCGGCTGTTTTAATCGTATGATTTTGAATAAACGGCATTGGCTACTCGAGATCACCTGACCCCCCTCTCCTTTGGTCACTGCCTCGTCCGAGCATTCCTTGAGCCGGAGTAGTCAGTCAACTCCCAGTCTCGCTTGCCACCACCACCCCTCGTGTGGCCGTGTTTTAAGAAATGTAAAAGTGTTCATTATTTCGATTCACCCGCCCCCGGCACAAGTACTGTTATTTAGAACAAACATAACAAATGGCGACGAGGTCGGTTAAATTTACATACCGGGCAATGCAACTGTTCGATTGTGCCGCGTAGTGTAAATTTCGGACAACACGTGTAAATGTCGGATGACGAAGTGGATTTAGCGCCGTTACTACACAATATCGAACTGCCGGGCAACACAAAAATGTCGGGAATAATCGGCGGAATCGGTGAATACGATCAAAATAGTGAGACATGGTCGTCTTATATCGAGCGCTTCGAACTATTCATCGAGTGCAACAATATTAAGGAGGAGAAAAAGGTTAGCACGTTATTAACTGTTTGCCGGTGTAAAAACGTACAGTCTATTACGGGATTTATGCACGCCCAATAAGCCGTCTACAAAAAGTTTTGACGCATTAGTATCTTTGATTCAAGATCACTTGTATCCAAAACCATCGTTCATAGCCGAGAGGTACAAGTTCAGCAAGAGGATTCAGCACGAAGGCGAATCAGCAGCAGACTACATCGCCCAGTTAAGAAAGATGTCCACCCATTGTGAATTTGGGGCAGTTTTAAACGATTACCTGCGAGATCGTTTAGTCTCCGGGATTAGAAATGAAGCAACAAAACAAAAACTGTTAGGAGAATCCAGCTTGACATTTGACCAAGCAGTTAAAATCATCACGTCAGCAGAAGCCGCTGAGAAGAATGCAGCAGCCTTGGCGATCGACGGAAGCCGCAACGCCGAGCGACTACAAAAGATGACAGCTCATCACCGCAGTGTAGCAGCTGAGAGCAGAGCATCAGCGGGTGCCGGCGGCGCTACCACACCTGGAAGTCACCACCACAACCCCAAAAGCAGCTCTTCGCACGACTACAAAGTGCATTGTTCGTGTTATGGTAATGTGGGCCATTTGCGCCATCAGTGTCGATTGTTTGGTGTTACGTGTAACGCGTGTGGAAAAAAGAATCACATTGCTAAGGTTTGTCGATCAAAGGGTAAGCCCCAAAACCAACAATCTAAGTTTAAACACTTTAAAAATAAAAATGATAGTAGACATAATTATGTAGAAGAAGTATGTAGTCAAAACACTGATAGTAATGTTGAACCTGAAAGCTATGAGGAAGATATTTCAAATTTATTTAAAATGAATGAAAGGGAAGTTGAGCACATTAAAGTTAGTCCGGTTAAATTAGAATTAATAGTTAAGGGTAAGCCAATCTATTTTGAGGCTGATACAGGCGCGTCAGTAAGCGTGTGCAGCGAGAAATTTTACAAAGAAAACCTTTATAGTTGTAAATTATTGCCCACTGACTTATCTCTAAGTTCGTATACGAATGAACCTATAGTTCCGTTAGGGAAAATTGAAGTGGATGTTCAATATCAAGGAGTTAGCAAATTTCTTGAATTGTTTGTAATCAAGAAAGGAGCTCACCCTCTCATAGGACGAAATTGGCTTCAAAGTCTCGGTGTGGAAATATCTTTCAAAAATAAAATATTTGGCATAAGCAATAAAGACAGTAATCCGGATGTCACGAGTAAACATTGCATTGAATTAACTAAAGATTTGATCAAAGAATTTCCGGAAGTTTTCAGTGACAAATTAGGTCAATACAAAGGTGAACCAGTTAAATTAAAGTTAAAACCTGACGCCACACCAATGTATTTTAAGCCACGGTCCATTCCCTTTTCACTTAAAACTAAAGTCGAAATAGAACTAGAAAGGTTAACTGAGGAAAAAGTACTTGTTCCAGTAAAAAGTAGTGACTGGGGCACTCCCATTGTTCCAGTAATAAAACCAGACGGAGGAATACGCATTTGCGGAGATTTTAAAGTTACCTTAAATCCATGTTTAGAAGTTGAAAAGTACCGTATCCCCAGAATAGATGAAATGTTTACTTGTTTACAAAAAGGTGAGAAATTCAGTAAAATAGATTTATGCCAAGCTTATATGCAGCTAGAGTTAGATGAAGAATCTAAGAAATTATGCACTATCAGTACCCATAAAGGGTTATTCAGTTATCAAAGAATGCCGTTCGGAATTTCTTCCGCAACGAGTATATTTCAGTACAGAATCGAACAGTGTTTACAAGACTTGTCCAATGTTGTTGTATTTTAGACGATGTATTGATTACAGATGTAAACTATGATCTACACTATCAAAAACTTAGGGAAGTTTGCAAGCGCCTAAGCGAAAATGGTCTCACAGTAAAAAAGAATAAATGCACATTTTTTGCACCTAAAGTGGAGTATTTAGGTTTCTGTATTGACAAAGAAGGGTTGCACACTTCCGAATCTAAGGTAGAAGCAATTAGGAATGCTCCCATACCTAAAACAGTGACAGAGGTCAAAGCTTTAGTAGGTCTAATTAATTACTACTCAAAGTTCATACCACATTGTTCCACCATACTAAGTCCCATGTACAGTCTTCTTAAGAAGGACACACCTTTTAATTTTGATAAGAATTGTATCGCAGCTTTTGACAAAGTAAAAGAGTTACTTTCAAACGCACCAATTTTGGCGCATTATGACACTAATTTTCCTTTGAAGTTAGCCGTAGATGCTAGTTCAGTTGGCTTGGGAGCCGTCCTAAGTGTTATCTCACCAGGTGGTATAGAGAAACCAATAGCCTATCAGTCACGCACACTCTCACAAGCTGAGCGGAACTATTCACAGATAGAGAAAGAAGCTCTGGCTATCGTATTTGCAGTCAAAAAGTTTAATCAATACTTGTACGGTCGGAAATTTATTTTGTACACTGATCACAAACCTCTTTTAAGTATCTTTGGAAATAAAAAAGGGTTACCTATATTTGCTGCTGGCCGTATGCAAAGATATGCTTTGTTCCTGTCCGGTTACGAATTTGACATTCAATACGTAAAGACGGAACTAAATAATGCAGATATGTTGTCTAGATTGCCTTTAAGTGTCAATCACAACAATGCTACTGATGAGTTTGCGTGGCAAGGTACATATTTACATTGTATTCAAGAAAGCTCATTACCTTTGACTTTTGAACATGTAAAATCAGATACACAGAAAGATCCAGTTTTAAGAAAAGTGTATGGCTACATTATACACGGTTGGCCTAATGTCATTCCTGAGGGAAGCGAAGAGCTTACTCCGTATTTCCAGGGACAGAACGAACTGACAGTTGAATTTGGAGTAATTATGTGGGGTTATAAAGTAGTCGTACCAGTAACTTTAAGGGATTATGTACTTAAAGAGCTTCATTCTAGTCATTTAGGTATTGTGAAAATGAAATCGGTAGCACGCAGCTACGTCTGGTGGAACGGTATTGATGAACAGATCACAAATATGGCTAACAGTTGTTCTTCCTGTCTCCGGGAACGGAACAACCCGTCAAAGAGTCAATTACATGTTTGGCACTATCCTCCCGCTCCCTGGGAACGTATTCATGTGGACTACCTAGGAGCTTTTAAAAATAAAATGTATTTAATCGTCATTGACGCTCACTCAAAATGGTTAGAAGTAGGCGAAGTTAGTTCAACTTCCGCTAAACTAGCTATAAGTTTTCTAAGAGAGCTATTTAGTCGTTTTGGTCTACCTGTTAATTTACATTCTGACAATGGACCACCCTTTACCTCATCGGAGTTCAAACAGTTCATGGAAATGAACGGTATAAAACATACTTTCAGTCCTGTGTGTCATCCAAAAAGTAATGGCCAAGCAGAAAACAGCGTGAAATTTGCTAAAGACAAATTAAAGCGAGCATTTCATGACAATGCAGATGCTAGCGTAGCCTTGAGTAGGATATTGTTTGACTACCGTAACTATGTACATAGTACTACCAATGAAACACCAAGCAAGTTAATGTTTGGCAGGAAACTGCGCACCCGGTTGGATATATTGAGACCAAACATTACCCAGTTTGTAAATAAGAAACAAGAGGAGAGCAAAAATAGTTTTAATAAAAATATTACTAGGGTAGTTTATCCAGGTCAAACTGTATTAATGCGAGATTACAGGTCAAACAACAAATGGTTGCAAGGTATTGTAAATAAACAAATCAGTCCTGTTATGTATGAAATAGAGTTAAATTCTGGCATTGTAACGAAACGTCACATAGATCAACTGATCGGTCTGAGTGACAGTTCGCTAGACAGAGACTCGAGTGCAGTAGCAGAAACTGTACCGAGAAACGTGACAACCCCTACTTCCGCAAGCGCAGACGTAGACTTGGCAGCGCCGCAAAACCAATCGCAGTGTAACTCTCCCCCCTGCACATGGGTGCGGCTTCATAGCACCTAATCTTTTAGCACCTAATCTCATACCACCTACAGAAAAAAAGTCGTCATTTAGGTGCTGTGATATTAGGCGCTATAAGGTTAGGTACTGTGCAACGATCCACGGTTCGTTTAGGTGCCGTGAGACTGTTTCAAGTTTCAGTGTCACACACAGCACCTCTCGCTTTGTTCCAAAGGGGCCTTGGTGGGGACAGAGGGGATGGAGGAGAATCCAACCTTGCCCCTCACCCCGCTCCCGACGACCCGCCATTACTGTCCTCTACAGCAGGGCGAGCAGTCGACAGCACAAGGCGAGGCGACCCGAGATAGACAATTGTCTCCTCGCACAAGAGAAGGATCCGTGCGCATGGCGTGCGGCGGTTGTTGATTACAACTAATAATGGCACCAAAAATTATTTACCTTGAATTTGAATGAATGTTTAGGCCAAACCGCAAGTCTTGCACATAATCCAATAATGTAAATTATTTGTTCATCTAATTTCATTGTGTTTTACATTTTTATATAAGTTTTTATCGTCATTGGAATTAAATGTGTTCAAATCGTATATTCCGTGCACTGAAACCGGTAATAATTTGCATTCAAATCTATATAAAAATAGGCAAAGCCTTAAATCATTCATCACTTATTCTGCAATTTCCCTACGTCAGACAAAGTAAATATTTTATACACGTAAGTATCATGACTTACATAAAAAGCAAATTTATTTGGATTAAAATGTAACATCCATAGGGAATTTCAACCATTAGAAGAACTATAGTTTAGCTTTTTAACCTCCCAATGTTCTATAACAGTGAAATTTGACTCACGAGTTTTATACTTTCAGCCGAAAAATCTAGCTATTTCATGCCAAACTGCTAGATAAGTGTTATAATGAATACAAGTACTATACATATATGATGTTTTTGTGAACCAAATACGAGATTACTTAAAATAACCCGAACGATGTTAGAAGCATTGAAAGACTCGACAGAGTGTAACATAAGTGGTAGCGCACAGACGATTCTTCTTTAACTTAAAATCAATAGAGTTCTTATTTAGACCAATAAGAGCATATGTACCAAGTTGGAAGTCACTAGGGCCTTTATAATAAGAGTTATCGCACAGACGGACGCACAACAAACCATTTCAATAAAGCCTTTCGATTCTTCATAAAGCGTTAATAAATAGGCGGTTCTTTACATTGCATTAAAAAATATATTTATTTTATAATATTACTATATAAACTTATAAGTCAAACTGCAATTTCTATAATTCATTCCATAAAATAACGGAACTAACCTGAGCTTTTTATAGTAAAAAAATCAAACTGTACAAAAATGGATTATATTAGTTTTTAATATTTAACTCAATGGTGTTCTCCGTGTTATCAAGATGAGTGATTGTGCCGTTTGCGACGATCTTCTGCCTGATGTGAGTGCCTGTTTGTTCTCAATGTAAAACAAATCTACACTTCGTTTGTGCTGATATTTTAGAAAGCACATGGAATTGCATGGGACAAGTACGTCGTGAATCATGGATGTGTAAGAACTGCTGCTCAGGTAAGAGTAAATAGCAAAAATAAACAATTACTAAGGACGTTTTGGCCAAATTGCAAGAAGAAGTTTTGTCAAAATGGAGGATACCGTTAAGGCTCAATTTAAAAATTTGATATTACTTTTAAGGAACAAATGGGTGAATTTAAGGAGCCCATACAATTTTTTTCTATTTATTATTGCTTATAAATTTGTAATGCTTATAATTACATTTTTTTGTACATATTGTTAATGCTGCTTTATTCTAAGTAATATTATAATAATCTCGTGGTATACCATTTATTAGATTTACACTGCTTTTGGCTAGTTTATGAATTTAGTTTAAGTGAAGACAATGTTATGGAAATATGAATTGGACAATGAACACTAAGATAATTGTAATTATGATTCAACTGAACTCCCGCACGCGCGGCTTGAGGTGCACTGGGAGGTAAATTTTATTTATATTATGTATTTTTAGATAATAAAAAAGATTGAACTTTAACTTGAACTTGAAAAATTGATTTAAGAATATTATTTTAATATTCTATTAAAAATTGCATATTGTTGTCTATAAATGGCATGAGTATAGGCTACATTTAAAAAAAGTGAAGATGTCTAAATTCTTTCAATCTGGCTTATGGGCTTATATGAAATAATATCAAATTTTTAGTAATCCGTTGAAATGTTAAGAAATTTTATAAGAAAAGGTGGATCAAAATAGTTGCCTGGAATATTTTACAATTTGAAAACTATTCTAATATTGTTTCATAATCGAATTTTAACTGAGTATTTAAAAGTTGTTGACACTCAGTTCATGTTCGTAAAACAGGCAGAAACATTTTAATACAAATTAAATTTCAGAACGGTGCTTGATCAGTAGATACGTAGACAGCAAAATTTATATATATATATATATATATATATATATATATATATACTAGCAGTTACTCGCGGCTTCGCACGCAATTTTCTGTTGAAAAACTGGACAATATATCTATGTATTCTTTTTCTATAACATAATAAACAGTCTAGAGATAATCGATAGTCACTCAAAGCTATTCCAATCTCCTGATCCAATTTAGAATTAAGTTTAAAGAACAGAGATTTGGGATCCTGAAGTCGTAAAGTGAAACAGTTTTTATAAGATTACTATTTCCCTCCCACATTCCATGTTAATTTATTGACGTTCTTCGATGGCTTCAGTAACAATAAGAGTTAGCCTTTTTATCCCAATGACGAAAGTGTATCGTACAACTCAAACATTGCTGCGGTCAATATGGGTCTGTTCTGGTCGTTTAAATTCACCCCCGGTCTAATCTATTTACAGTTCCACAATTGGTTTATGCTGTTGCGCTAACCAAAACAATGGTCTCATACGTTGGTTTCGGAATCTAACTTAGGTTAAATTTTTATGATTAAGTGATTTTGATATTTTTACCGATCGCTAAATATGTATTAGGGGTATATGCTTCAAGTATTAGGGCAATATTATCTCCATTTGATTTTCAATAACTACAGTAAAAAGGCCATACACAATGTTAAAGGAACTAACCAGATTAGATTACGTTATGTGCAAACATTCACAGCTTTATACAATAAGGTAGTTGCTATAACAGCGTATAAATAGCATTTCTATTGTATTAGATGGATTATTGATCATTGGCGCAATCTAAATTTAAAATTAAATAACTTCGTATTTGCAATCTACATTACACTACTGATTAAGCACTTTACAATAATTCAATATTTACTCAAATCTAAATGTAAACACATGTTTCTGCCTCTTTGATAAACTTCAGCTGAAAGTGTTAACAGCTACTCTAAGTGTTAATTCAGACCAAAAGCTATACCGGTTCCAAATTTCAGCACAATCCGTATAGCAGTTTCAGCGTGATTCGAGGACAAACATCTTAACATCTAAACATACAAACATCCAAACATCCAAATATCCAAACATTCAAACTTTCGCATTTATAATATTAGTGGGATATATATCTTATTACAGATTGCGCCAGTAACGCACTTATAAGAGCGTGTCTTGTTTTGGTTGTTCAAAGAAAATAACAACTTGTTATGAGTCTTTATAAAAATTATTAATCAGCCTGCTATCTCTGAATTTTGGTGTATTGGCGCGAATATCTCTCTTAGTAACGATTGCATAACAAATTTAAATTAATTTTAAAATTACATTGTCAAAGCTGAACATTCATAGATTAAAAATGAATGTATGAGACCATGTTAAACAAGTCGTGAATCTTAAAAAGAGGATGAGGACTATTAGAACATTACTTGAAAAAACTGAGAACAAGTATACAGTAAGGCTTCAGAAGACCCATATAACATGACATACAGTGCAAGACGACAACATCAAAACGTATATTAACACTTTTGTTGCTGGTATATACTGAGTGAGATCGACTACTCTCAGTCCTCCTACTGCGTCGTAAGAAGTTTGCCGCAGTCTACTTGTAGACTGATTGTTGTTAAAATTAATCTTCCTGATTTTTGAGGATCAAAGTTATTAATTGTTTAGGACGCAATCTCAATACCTCTTAAAATGTTCCATATGATACTATTAATAACATATCCATTTCATTGTAATCTATTTATACAGGATGTATTACATAGGAAAGAAATAAAATTTTATAATATAGAACAAAAATAGGCTTTCAATCTCGGTTTTTTATTGTATATAAAAAATTATTATTATCAGAAATAAACTCTAATTAGTGCCTGGCTCACTTGCCTACATAACGGGCATTGGAGATTAACCTGGCAACCATGCAGTGTGTCTCAGCACTCAGTGCACTGGCACAAGGCACAAGGAAAGACCACATGTGTAGACCTTTGAATCAGGCACACTGCACAGTTACGAGGCACGCAGCAGGAGTGCCTCGTGAAAAATACAACAAATATTGCAATTTGTCTTCTGAGTAATTATAACATGCCTATTTTGTTTTTTGTTTAATCTGCAATGCTCAATAACAATATTATATTTATTTCTGCTATTATAATTATGCAAGTTGCTAGTCAAAATTAATGATGACATGTTTTTTGTAATATACAATACTGAGTCAAAAATATATAAATTTATAAAAGTTTCCACCAAAGCTTAATAAAAAGTGGTTCACAGTGTTCTAGTGGTTGTGATTTTGTTATTATTCTGATAGCTTTGTTTTTCAGGATAACGATTTCATTAATTTTAGGGCTATTACCCAATAATATTAGGCCATACCTTGCTATTGATTAAAAATAGGCATAGTATGCAGATTTAAAATATTTTTCAGTAACACAATTTATAATACGTCTAAGTAAGAAAATTACTCTACCAAAATATTCCTAGAAATTTAGCACAAGAAAAGAAATAATTTGGTGTGTCAATTGTAGGGGTTTGTCGTAAAGTAAACAAATGTTTTGAGTTTTGACTTCATTTAGTAAAGATCCATTTGATCTAAACCACACTGAGGCTTTCTCAACTGATTCAATGACAAGAACTTGTAGTTTGTCAAAGTTTGTATGGATATTCTAAAGAGTTGTGTCGTTAGCATATAAAAGAGATTTTAACCTAACAACGGTAGGAAATTAATTTATATATAATAAAAACATAATAGGGCCCAGGACTGACCATTAGGTACAACAATCCCGATCACCAAATTGTTGGACCGATTTCCATTAATAGAAACAAACTTTTCGCCTGCGGTTAGATAAATAGTCTTTAAAGAAGTCTTTAAAGCCGGATTCCCATTAATACCGTAATAGTTAAGTTTTAAGGCTCTGACCAAGTCAAAATATGTTACCTGAGCAAAGGCTTTAATCTCAAAAGTGTTTAGGACCTCCTTAATTAGTGAATAAACTGCATCAATGGTGTATTTACCTCTTCTATTGTAATAAATTTAGATTGATATTATTTTCCAGATACGCAAAAGGTTCATCATGTAAAACAGTTTCTATTATTACAGGACAGGTAAAATTTATACTGGGCAATAGCTCTCAGGGAAACTCCTAGACCCTTTCTTAAGAATCGGGCAGATATACATACAGTTAATGGGTTCAAAAACGTATGGTAAATTCGTTAAAATATATTGTTAGATTTGTTATAAATGTCTTTGCTTTCTGAGTTTTTAACTCTTTTGACAGCTTTAATGACCTCATCAATTGAGACTTCTACAAAGATAAATGTTTTTCTTTCAAAATATGGTAATTTCTTATTAAGTTCATTCTATTAACATGAGGCTTTTTGATACTACCCTTTATTTGGTGTTAACCGAATTGATAAAACAAATGGTTTAAGTTACCTGGAGTGATATTTATTGATAATGTCGATTGAGATTCTAAATGGTTGTATTTTCGTTTATCTGCACCGAAAACGCCCCAGGCTTTATATTGGTTACTGCTATTTTATATTTTTGCGACATTGTGAGTTCGCATCTTCTACGGACTTTTTATAACATTTCTAGAGATTTAAATAGTTAACACGAAGCCTGTCACTAGTAGAAAGTTTTGTCGATTTCTCCAAAAACAAAAATTTCTTTCATTTGGTCCAGTTCCCCACTATACCAATAATTTTGATTTCGACCTTTAATCTCACTAACTGTGGAACGTTGTTTTTTCACTGTAGAGTAAAATGTTTATTTATGAACTGAAATGGAGAAATATGCATGAACGAGTTTTTGGGTAGAGAATACTCTTCCATTACTAAGTACGACATTCCAATCATGTGAAAACACATGGTTTGTCAGATCATCAATAGAGGATTCTGGAAAAATTAAAATAAAATGTGTCACTTGTACTTTTGGATTTAGCAAGGTTTTAGATGTTTCAGACAAAGTATTCTTTTGAATATTTAAAATAAGCCCATTACGATCCGAGAAAGAAAAATAAAGATGTTGCATGAAATAACCTGATCTAGGCAGACTAAAAAACATTATCAAGACAATGGGCTCCCCGAGTTTACAAAGGAAGTTTACAAGGAAGTAAGGAAGGGAAGTTTACAAAGCAAAACGTAGTTTTTTATAGCGGGTACTACTTCCATGAAAACGAGTAATCTAGGTTTATCTTCTTTAACATACGTTGTATAATCAATTTATATGACGAGAACTGTGCGTGCGTGCGTGCGTGCGTGTGCGTGCGTGTGTGCGTGTGTGTGTGTGTGTGTGTGTGTGTGTGTGTGTGTGTGTGTGTGTGTGTGTGTGTGTGTGTGTGTGTGTGTGTGTGTGTGTGTGTGTGTGTGTGTGTGTGTGTGTGTGTGTGAAATTTAAACTTTTTGCGGATAGCGGGATGATGAAAAATAATAATATAATTTTTCTAGGGTTTGCAATTTTATATTTCAGTCGCTATGGTAGTTAATCTTCATAAAGACGCTATTGATTTTCTGTGAAAGTTATGAGGCATGTGTGCGCCATATTTTATGTACATAGGACATAGGGAAGGTCTTCTAAGAATTCCAAGTCCATTTCTACCCTTATGGGTGGATTATATTAATGAAAGATGTAGTTATTGCTATGTATAATACACTGTATAATTCAAAATAAATATTTAAAGCACCTGTGAGCAAAAGATATAAGGCAGAAATTACAGGATGGTTTACTAGAAAGGAGTCACTTTAGTTCAGACATGAAAAAGTTGAACTTCTAGTGACAGTCAAGCTCCACGCGATTGAACTAATATGGGCTTAAATTAATTTACATATCGCAAAAATTATAAGTCGTTCACTATTAATTCTATCACAAAATTTATAAAGAAGCTTTGGAAAAGACTACGCCTGATTGTTGGATGAAAGTTGTAGAGAATACAAAAATAGTTATTGATAACGCTTGAACCAATGAATATAACTTAATCACCTGGGGGAATATTATAACGCTGGGGGAGGCTGTAGAGAGACTACTAATATTTTGACTGAGGGACAGAAATTCGTCGGAAGACTGTGTCAGTGAACATGAGGTAAACAGTGAAAATATAACACCGATAACAAAGACGATGGTGATAGGATTATGGAAGGTATTCGGCCGCTTCGCTTTGAGGAATATTAATTTCCCTCAAATTATCTGTTAGTGAATTTACAAATATAAGTTTAATTAAATGTTTGTTTTGGGTAAATGGATAATTTAATTGCCTTTCCTTAAATTAATATATTTACCAGAATCATACAAGCCTAATTTAAACATTTTCCTGTTGTGGTTTGTGTGAAAATAAAACTGTCGATATTTTATCTTGTGATTTTGGCACACGGGGCAAGTTGGTATGTGTGTTTCATTAAGCCATAATGTAGTAAGGTTCCGGCACAGTTACTGTGTACCTCGCTTGTTCTGCACCCTCACTCATAAGTAAAGACTATTAGTAATAAGCATTGCGTGATTTATAAATAAATACAAGTCTAATGAGTTTCCCAAAAAACTTGTTACGCCTTTAATTATTAACTTAGAACTCTGAATTATCAGTATGTCGTTCTTTAAGAGACATACAACAAATGATATATTATATTTTTAACTGTAATTATTTTTGAATTAGGAGGAGTTAAATTGGAGAAAGCTTAAATTTAAAAGAAAACTGTGTTTTTCTTCATATTTTTGATTATCACAATCAATAAACATATCTAAAATATCTCACTTTCGCTATAATATATAGATTAATACTACCTAAGCCGTCAAACTTTTTCAGATGTAATAAAGGGGTATATTTTAATGTGGTAGACGTTTTAAGTGAGATGTTTAGTGTGTGTGAGAGAGGTCGCCGGAATTCGGTAAAAATAATATAATAGGTCATAATATAAATTCCTAAACGAAACGTCCACCGCCTTCAATTCTTCCGGAGAGCGCGTTAATGCAACCCGCACAGCACGTGTCAATAACCAACTCAGATCTCTCCCCTGACCTCGCGACTCAACGGACGGTCGCCCACTGGCCACGAACAGTGGTGGCGGCCTACCCCTCCGGCGATCCCCACCACTCCCTTTTAGGTGGTGTGATATTAGGTGCTATAAAACTCCAGCACGATCTTTAGGTGCCGTGCGACTCTCGGGCATTTCCTTAGGTGCTGTGAGATTAGGTACTATAATATTAGGTGCTATGAGAATCGGTGCTATTAGACGGTTAAATTTTAGGTGCTGTGAGATTAGGTGCTATTAGATTAGGTGCTGTGAACCCCCACGTGCACATGACGTAAATCGATCGCCAGTTGGCATGGCAACCACTACGGCGAGTGGTGGAAGGTCATTCTCTTCCCCCTCTATCCCGCACCGTACTACACCCGTATCAGCGCGCGTAAAATCAGATGTTCTTGACAGCACCTGTCAAAGTCGGATGCGACGCTATCCTGAGCGCACTAGAAAACCTGTAAATAAACTTGACTTATAATAAAGATGTACTTATTCAGTAATGGTTGTGTATTATGTTATATTATGTGTTTTTTCTTTTTATTATATTGTGGTTTTATCAAGCGTTTATTTGAATTTAAACTTGTTTAGTGTTTACTTTTTGTCAACTTGTTGTTAATTATAGAATCATGTCATATCAGTACTTTATCAATTATTACTTTAAGTATCAAGAGGAAGCATTCAAACTATTGAAGGACAATTAATTTTTAAATTTGATTTGTTTGTAATTTCTGAATTTAATAGGGAGGAAATTGTTATATATGAATATTCTTTGTATCATTATCTAGTAAGTTTAGATATATTTGCAACAAGTGCACCTCACCCCATATGACGTAATGTGTCGGCTGTTTTAATCGTATGATTTTGAATAAACGGCATTGGCTACTCGAGATCACCTGACCCCCCTCTCCTTTGGTCACTGCCTCGTCCGAGCATTCCTTGAGCCGGAGTAGTCAGTCAACTCCCAGTCTCGCTTGCCACCACCACCCCTCGTGTGGCCGTGTTTTAAGAAATGTAAAAGTGTTCTTTATTTCGATTCACCCGCCCCCGGCACAAGTACTGTTATTTAGAACAAACATAACAATAAGTAAATCAGGAGGAATACAAACACTATTTACATAGTGGCCTCCCCTTAAGTACTGTAAGTACGTCTGCGGCTGAGAATTGGGTAAACGCTGACGACACACACACACACAGAGATATATTAGTTTAGTTTCAATTGTGAACGTTCCTTGGTTTGATATATTCCGTTTATCTTTTAGGTTAAGGCTCTCGTTTGTTTATCGTTCTTCCATTATGGAACAGAACACTAGTGAACATGATCATAGTTACACTTACTCATTTAGGAAGACCTCTAACGTATTGGAATTAAATCAGTACAAAATCATCGGATGGTTACGTTTTTGATAACGAATTACCGCAGATAATTAGCAATTGACTTTAATTTAAGTCAAGAAACATCAAAAGAAATATTACTTCTTCACCAGTCCATGTACTCAAGCACCATTGTTTAATTAAAGTTACTGTGCAAAGAAATGATGACCCTATTCGACTCGGTAATTGCTATGAATTACTAGCCTTTAACAAATAAAATTCGATGGATGGATATATCGTCATTAACAAACTAATTAAAGATTCAAAGCCACCCCACCCCATATTTTTGCCAGGAGTGAAAAATGTTTCACCGATAATCAGAGCCCTATATTCAATGGTAAGTAAAACTGAATACTCGTCCAATTGGGGTAGGGTACGATAAGCGGACCCGTTTTTTATATCGAAGAATGTAGTCTTCGATATCTAATATTCGCATCTCAAATCCTAGCTTATAAATCGGTATAAAAGTGTCTATAGTCCTCAATAACAATCATACGTTTTAAATTAAAATATGAATTTAATATTTACAGTGATCAAACAAGTTATTATAACAAAAATTAGGAAAACTGAAGACTATCATATTTGCTCCTCTCACAGTTACAGTTGTTTCTTTCCCACAAATTTCACATAATGGGGTTTTCGGTACGAGTTTAACATGCTGAAGCCACAAAAACAATATATTTTATTTATATCTTATAATCTTTCAAAGCAATGTCGTGTAGTTTTCTCAAATTGACTGCCATTTTTAATAATTAAAATTAATTATGTAAAATTGAAATATTACCCTACGTGTATTATTTTAAAGTGTTTACAGCTGTTGATATAGACTATATAAGTTAATAATTCAAAATAATTAATCAGTATCGATTGATTATATCGATGGTTATGATTAAGTAATATCGTTTGCCATATAAAAAACCGGGTCCGCTTATCGTACCCTACCCTACAATTATTGTTTTAATCAAGACAGAATTAAACTGTTTCCAACATCTCCTGACGCTTACCGGAAAATGGTCTAAGGATTCACAAACTTGAACGTCAATTTCCATACTTAACAGTTAAAGCAAAAACGGGCATAGTGATGTGCTGAAAATATGCATTAATCTATTTCTATTGAAGACATAAAAATAGTGGTGAAAAAAACAACCACAAAGCAGGTGAAGAAATCTGATGAGCAAGAAATAGTCAAGAAAAAACTAATGTCTCTGTTTTTAATGATTTGTAGACATGTGATCGTAATAAAATGACAGCCAAGGTAGAGTATATATTTGAAAGAAGCCAGCACTTAAGGAGTCAATACTTACACATAAATACACACATAATAAAATACGATAAATGTCATAGTTACTTCTAAATCACATTGTATTTTTTTATCCTGGCTTAACTAAAATTAATACTGAAGACAATAACAAAGTTAATTTGTAAAAGAATTTAAACAACACCCCGAATAAAAGGTTTTGTTAAAAAAGGTTTTTGTTCTGAGCTTAAAGAGGCTGCGTAGTTTTACATATAGCCTGTGCTAACAGGATAATAAAAAAAAACTTCTGTTTCTTCAGCTGTGTTTTTTTAATATCTCAATGTCACGTGACGTGAACGATGGGCGGGTGGGCGTTTATTTTATTTGGCTGTCTGCTGTTGTTAGTAGAGATGGAAAATGTCGTTGTTTAGCTGCAACGCGTTGCGACGTTATTCTGCCAACCGATAACAGGTTGCGGCAACGTGTTATTTTAGCAACTGGTTATCGGCTGACCGTTGCGCCTCGTCTATCCATTGCGCAACGTTGGTTCAATAACGTTTTCCAGTGGCTGTTACCTATAGAACGTTACTGAAATACCGTTACTAAAACATGGACCACCATTCAGTTAACGGACTTTGTTACTATTTATTAAGTGTACAAAATTCGTCATTTAGCTGCTTAGTCTAGTTACTATAATTTATTTTGAGATAATTAAAAGTATCTTTTGGTTCAATTAAGTACAAAATACAGAATTCGGTTTTATTGTTTGGAATGTAAACATTTCACAGCGCATTGTACATTTACACTATAGATAAACATTAAAATATTCAAACTGAAAAAATGAAATATTTTAGTGTATTAAATATAATTTACACTAGGGATTACTTTATAAAAGCTATAGACAAAATAATACAAACCAAATAAAACGTTTTCTTCTGTAAATATTATTATATTAAATGAACACACCCTAGGCTTTTTTTATAAAAGTAATTTATATACAAGACTAAAAGTTCTTTAAAATACATTTATCTTAAAAAATAACGTGTTTTAATTGCCCAAATTGGTATTTACACGGAAAAATTGACAGTAAAATAAAACCGTTAAATACGTGTTAGTTACACTACTAGTATGTAAATGAAGAATACATTAAATGGATACATTACATCTAAAATATAATTATTTACGAATGTGAAATACATATTTGATATTATAAAATATATTGAAATAATTATAGCCTACAACTTAAGTAAGATTTTGTAAGTGTAAAGTAAAAAACGTTGGACAGTGATATTTAGCTATAAAAATGTACTGCTGTGATGTATACATACATATTTAACTGATAACTTATATTAACTACAACAAATAGTAACACAAATGACGTTTATAATTGCAAAATGTATACATAAAAAACTATTTATCACAATATAAACAAAGATGGTTAACACTGCTATTTCTAATTAAATCATATAGGAACACTTTATAAATTACAAATATATACATACATAAACATATTGTTCAAATGTACATTACAATTACACTGTCAAATATTGTACTTTAGATTAAATGAAGATACACGAATGTATGGAGATTCAAAGACACAATTAAGCATATTTAGAAATAAAATGGGCAATATAACCAAACTGTACACTATGGCTTCATATAAGAATTAATTGCAATAAAATGAATTACATAATTTCATATATTTAACTTGCAGAACTTATATATAACTTAAATTTTTTGATTTCTATTTACTGTAGAAGATTTTAGATTTCCATTCAAAAACAGCAACTGCTCTGCTCGTTTTGAACTCAGTCTTGATCGGCGTTCTGTCAAAAAATTTCCTGCTTTAGAAAAAAGTCGTTCACATGGAACGGATGTAGCCATGACGTTAAATTTTAATTTCACCAATTTGCTCATAATAGGGTATACATGTTGATTCTCTTTCCACCAGCCCATAGGATCTTTTTTTCCGTCCTAGATAGCTGTCATCTAAGTACCGGTTCAACTCGACAATTGCAGCGGAGGTCTTCGTACCTGAAAACCAATTCCTTCATAGCAGTGAACTCCAAAAAGCTTACAACGCGTTAAAGTTTAAACAAAAAGTAAATACGTGTAGTTACAAGTAAAAAACCCTAATTTAATTTATTGAAAATTCTAAATTTATGAATAAAATTTTAAAGCGGTTACCTGTAGGTTTCTCCTTGGCAATTATGTTGTCAACGTCCTCCCAGACGGAAAATTTTGCGGAATCTACGTTGCCATCTTTGTTTTGAGTGTTACCAATTTTCTTCATCATCTGCTGTGGCAAGGTTTGCCATGTGTCTCTGTCCAGATTGCAGCTAAAAGTTCTGTACATGTTTTTTTTTGATCAATTGCTTTGCAGTTTCGTCTTTGAAGACAGCAAGTTTGAATCTGGGATCTAAAAGAGTAGCAAGTGCTATTGTTTTTTGCTTGTGTTCAACATTTTTCCATGCGTTTCTCGAGACCATGCAGCAGTTCATTAATAATATTTTGAATAACTGGTTTGAATGGCTCCTTTTTGCATATTTTTTACACACGGACATCAGGCCTCTTGTTAGGGGTATCACTTGGCTACCTGTCACGTAGCGTTCCCCACTAATATCTGTGAAGTGACCTCCTCAAAAGGACGTAAGATTGTTGCTTAGCTCTTTGCATAATCCCCACTCTTCCTCTGACAAAACAGGTAAATTTTTATTTATTAAAGCGATAGTAGTTTTTTACCGCGTCCTGCAGCTCTACAAATCTGGAAACCATATAAAATGTAGAGTTCCATCTCGTTGAAACCTCTTGAATAAGTTTTTTTGGCTCAAGGCCCATAATTTTTCTGGGATATCAACAGTTTTTCAGTTGCATTTGTGCTCCTTTTAAAAAAAAGTCACTATCAATTTTATTTTGTCAATTAACATTTTTACCAGCTTTAACGCATCCTGAAGAATCAAGTTTAAGGTATGGGCAAAACAACCAAAGTGCTTCAATTTCAAGTCCTTTTGTACCGCCCCTTTGATGTTACTGGCATTGTCTGATACTACGACTAAAATCTTATCAAATAAATGCAATTTGTCAACAATAGTTTTGATCTCTTTTGCTAGATTAGCACTTGTGTGAGAATCAGACATTTTAGAACATTCCAACAATATCGACTTTATTTCATAATTTTCTGAAATGTAATGGACAGTTACAACCCAAATAACTTTCAACATTTGTAGAAGTCCAGGTATCAGTGGTTAGACATACACTTTGTACTGAGTTTTAACTCATTCCGAACAAAATTCAAGCATCTCTCATGTTCAGCTGGAATCATACTATTGGAAATTGTTTTTCTACTTGGCAATTTATATGCGGGATTCAAAGCCGACACAAAGTTAACAAAACCTCTGTCTTCGACAATTGAAAATGGCTGAAAGTCAGTAATAAACAACTGTAAGAGAAGTTTATCGAGTTTTTTTACGTTGAGTCCTCACTCAGCTTTTTAGATTGGGGTAAAAATGATCTAATACTTGACTGGTTACCGTCACTAGAAGATGAAAAATATGCACTTAGTGGATTTGAATTGGTTAGCGCTTCTGAACTTGGTTTGTTCGGGTTCATTACGTAAAATTGATGTAGAGCCTATTGTAGAGTTTTTAGTAGAAATTAAAGCTGTCGTAGGGCTTGGCAAGTTAGTTGAAGTTTTATCTTTTTTTGGTAAATTTACAGTAGGATGGCGCTTTTCAATGTGGTGTCTAAGATTAGTTATAGTTGACTTATAATTTAATACTTGCCCACATAAATCGCACTTAGCAGTTTTTTTATGTCAGCGTCAACCACAGTATAGTATGTCCACAAGTAACTGGTTTTTTGCTTCTTGTTACCACTCATTTTTAATATAAATTAATTACAATGTAGATATTTATAAATAATAAAAACAGTAAACACAAATTAAACGTGTTATTTCACATAACTTAATCACTCTACAAATTATTTGTCAAGAATTATTTAAAGAAAACATTAAGAAATATAGTTATTTTAAATAAAAATTTAAACCACATATAGTTTAAATAAGGCAGAGATTACACTTGTATGTTGCTCTTGAACAAATTAAAAACAATTGTACTGCGGGTGTGGGAATGGGATCATAATAGAATAAACAAAGTGAATAATCAGGTCAGGTTTTCATGTCCGAACAGGCACCATCCCCTCCCCCAAGCCGCAATGTCGCGTCTCCAGTATTTTGATTATTTTACTTTACTATATTATCGTTACGGGTGGTGTTGTAATAACAGATCAAGCTGCTGTTGTCATTGTCAAGCCGTAGATAGATTCCCGGCAATGAAATTAATTGTCATCCTACAACTCTGTTGTTTGTCATAAACACCGTTGCTCAAAATAACAGGTGAAGAGTTTCCAGTCTGCCGCTATTGACTGTTACCAGCACAGGCTTACCGTTGCCGGCAACGAAACGAATGAATTCCATTGTTCGTTGTCATCCTGTTTATAACAGGGAGTTTCTGATAACACGTTGCGGGGATAACTGTTGCCGCGCGGCAACACTGTTATTTAATCCTGTTATGTTAAATAACGCCCATCTCTAGTTGTTAGCACTTAGCAGTACTATCGGATAGGAGTAAGATAGAGAAGCATATTAAAATGTGTTCTTATGCAAAATATTTATCAGTCATCTTCTGATTTTATGAGGTTGATTCTAATTTTTGTTTCATAATTTATATGTTAACCGTGTTTATAATATTTTGTAAGGTTTAGCGTGTTACACAGTTTTAATCTTATACTGAGGTTATGTATTTGCGCTATCAACAATAATTTGGTGCTAGGCTATGTTGTTTGTTATCAATAAAGATCGAGAAGATAGTAGATCTTCATGTTTGTTTGTTACAATTCAGCTAAAATGTTATAGTAACAAAATGTCAATTATTTTTACATTAGATCTAATATGTTGGTTTTGTATTTTACAGATATCAGTTATTACAATCAAATCTCATAAATGGTTTATGCAAGATAAAAGAATGACGGAGACTGAAGAGAAAGCTTATGAGAAATTTACGTTGGGATATTTTGTAAAAGAAGTCAAAAATGAGGCCATTCAGAAGAACTTTATTTGGTGCCTTAACTTTGCAGCAGAAGCTCATAAAGACCAGAAGAGGAAAGACATAGAATGTACGCCTTATATTAACCACCCAATAGGTGAGGTGATAAGTTCATTTAATTTCTTTATTTTTTGGGGATGCCTTCATCAGTCAAATTTTATATACACCTTTTGTCATATTTTTTTCTCAATGAATGGTTGGTTAAAGTAGGATAATTGGACCTGATTTTTAAAATCAGGTCCAACAACAACAAACAATATCATATATTGTTGTCAGGTCAGGACAAACAATATTGATATTACTTAATTATAACCATTTATCATGAATTGGTAATTTTTAGTTAATTTGACCAATAATTAACTTATTTAACTGTATCATCTTTAAACACTTTCAGTTAATAAACATAATATTTGACTTTTCAATAAGTGCCTTCGCTAAATTCAAAATGGCAGTCAACTTTAGAAAACAAAAAGACAACTTATTGGTTTAAAAGATGATAAAACGTGTTTTTCTTGGCTCCAGCATATTGGTCTGGTAACGAAAAACCCATTATTTTGAACAACTTTAGTCACAGACATGTGGAAAGGCATATTTTGGGTCAAGTGAATGTGCTTTTATGCGTTTTACCGTAAACTATGACGAACATTTTTTAGATCTGGCAATTGGTACTAATACTCAGACAGTCAAAGGTTCGCGGAGGGCCGTGAAACGAAGTTTAAAAAATGTGTCATATCAGCTGACCTGTTCGTATCTCGGTGAGTATTTTTACTGAAGAGAGGTACGGTTTTCTGGAGAGGATGATTTCAAACAGTTCTTGAAAGATGTTAATAACTAGGAAAAAACATTCTGGCTAAATTAAATAGGCCTAGTTCATCAAATTTTCTTTTTTCTTTTCTAAACGTTTATTATGTTATCATTTTGTTATTATTTATGAATATTTGCAATTTCCTGGTCTAATTGTATATTTGATCATTTTGGTTTCCTTATTATTTATCACTGTGTATATTGAATTAATTATTTTCATTTCAAACATGATTGTTATTATGACTATAGATAGTGATTGTTTTGAATGATTATACTAATCAATATAAAAGAACCGGTTCCGCATATCGTATTATCTGCCCGAATGTTCCATTAAAGTAGTCTCAATAAATTTTTCACACAGCAACTGGTAATTGTGGGCCAACTTAGAAAATACGAGTTTCGCATTATTTACCTATTGCTATCGTCCTCCTGAACAAAACAATACAAGGTGTCATTGGGTAGAAATGGCAAGTAACAAAGTTATAGAACATTAAGAGTGGAGCTAATTTTCTCACGCGGAGTAATATTTTATTGTTCTTTGGGTGTCATGTTGTCTTGTTATGATCATAAGTCAACCTCCTATTCGTTGCTGCTGACGTCAGCCATTACGCCATCTTTGGATACGTAAAATAACAATAATGTTGAAATCAGGGGAATGTGACCAAAATAAAAGATGTTTTTCTTAATTTAGACCTTCTAAGAATAATAGTTCAAATCAGCCTGACACAAGTGCCTCTGGCACACAAAAACATCCTTCAAGGTAGTACCTATCAGAAAAAAATTAAAATTCGAAATGGTCTGATCACGAATGGTCTCTGGCCATTATTGCCTTATTGGAAACGCAACTTGAAAAACACAAATAATGTAAATTTACCTAACCATAACTTCTTACTATCTTGCAAGAAACTTAGTTCCACTTTAAATTTACTAACATTCATTATTTGTCATTTTAATACCCTAAAACCTGATATTGTTTTGTTCAGAAGGACAGTAGCAATAGGTTAATAACACGAATCTCGTTTTCGGTGTGGTAAAAATAAATTTGGAAATAATCCCACTTCTTCTTCTTCTTCTATGAGGTGGCCTGTTGCCATGCACTTAAGCCTCAAGGGCTTTTTGCGCACCCAGAAGCACACCATGAGGCCTACCAGTCTATGATTTCAGCAGTTCCACAAACCTCCAAAGACAACCTATCAGGTCCTCCTGGGTTACTTTGTACTTTTTCTTTTAAAATTACAAAAACTTGCCTAACCATAATTAAAGAAACATATTTATTTATTCTTCCAACGGATACACCATTTACAATAGTAATATAAATTAAAGGAACATTTTCGAGATGGCAAATACTATACTACATACAATATTCTACTAGTGGCTAAATAATTTAACAATACAATAATAATAAATAACAGTAACAACAATAAATATCAAACAAAACAACAGCAAAGACATCAACAGTGGTGAGAGCTTACTAAGAGAAAACATTAACAGGGATAAACTAAGAAAACAGGAACAATTGGCAGTACAACTATGATTAACCAGAAAAACAAATATATTACCCAAGACTAAGCATCTAGATTAGTTTAGTGTTGCTCAAAGATCAAATAAAATAATTTCTTCCTGAAGGACAGCAAAGATTCACTGAAAAAATCTATTCTTGAGTAAATTTCGTTCCCAAGGCGCTGCAATCTGGCTAGACCACCATTGAGCGAATAGTTCGTTGGCTGATATTTGCGTGCAAACATGTGTGAAGATCTGGTTCCTCTTGGTATAAGGAAGTTGATCTGCAGCAGCAAGTGAGCAGAATCAACCCCACCATTGATCAACTTAAAAAGGAAAATTAGGTCGAGAAACTGACGTCTAAGGTGGAGAGGTTGGACATCAAAACGGACCTGGAGCTCAAGAAATGGAGGGGTTCTGTAATCGTATCCAAGACGAACACCCAATACTCGAAGAAAACGAGTCTGGACTTTATTCAACAATTCGATTTGGCCAAGCTGATAAGGCGACCAGATGATTGATCCGTATTCCAGGATTGGGCGTACAAGGGTCTTGTAGAGAACCAGTAGTGACTGTGGTGATCTGAAATCCCTCGAGGATCTAAGGATGAAGCCTAAGATTGAATTGGCTCTTGAGGTAACATGATTTATGTGTTCAGCAGGGTTTAGAGTAGAAGTAAAGGTTACTCCCAGATCCTTGACACTAACCTCTCCTCTCAAGGTCCCACCACCAATACTGTAGTTAAAAGTAAAGCAAACAGCACGTCTTGTAAATGAGACCACATGGC